>NC_141604.1:47156792-47401792 GCF_047967505.1 Dipteris shenzhenensis
GCATTGTCCTATCTTAGAGCTAGACTCAATAAAAATCTATCACACTCTAAACCCATTACTTGAGGGTAATCCCTTCATTTGCACGAGTTACGCTGAGCACTATTGTCGTGCGTTGATATCTCCAAATATATAAGAGAGATAGGGAGGATATATTGTTCTCTATTATGGATCCCAATGTCTCAGTATCATGATAATAGTTCTCTACGATCGCACTAGACAAAATAGTTGGCCGGTTAGAAAAAACCTCTACACCTTTCCTTTATTTGGTCGTGCATTTCCTTTGCGGTGTAAGGATAGTTTTAGATCAGTGCTGAAGGGATTTTTGGCTTGAGTCATTGATACTCTAGCTCATTGTGGATATCATGATTGTTGGTCAATTGTTAATTACATGCCTTAGATATACATTTGGCACATAAAGATGAGTTGAGTTGTCAGAATTACTTGTTAGCTTTATACCTTAACTAGGTTGGGTAGGATATGCCTATAAATATTGATGCGCCTCGGGATTATATAGGGATTTTCCCTAAAGAACCCCTTGGAGTTCTTAAAGCTCCCCTATACTTGATCGAATGAGGTGGTTTAAGGCAGTTCCCTTTTTGGAAACTATATTCCAAAGGAATCCTTTATCGAAAATCCTTTAAATATTATGTTGGCTTGTAATATTGGCCTTGGATCAAACAACTTTGTGCCAAGAGAATATCTCTAATTCATGGCATGGCTTGGAGTACAACCTTGTACCAAGGGAGAGTCCTTGGTTGATATTTCGATCATTAAGGGAGTATCCTTCTACTTTTTGCTATTTACTGTTTGAAATTTGAATACTGTATTCTATGATCATTGGATTGGATTAGTCCTTGGTTTATTTGAAGATCCCTAAGGCTTGGTTGATTGGTGACTTGAATTTCATTATAGTAGCAGGATCTGGCACAACCATTTTTATGTACTTAGAGCACCTGGGTAATATTTTACCCTTAGGATGGTATTGGGTTACACTTTATACTTTAGTAAATGGAAAAGGTCATCATTTGTCATGAGTCAGTAATTTGCTAGCATTTGTCATGAGTCGGTAACTTGCCAGCAGTGTTTTTTACATTGAGTTGCATTTCTTGAGAACTTCTCCTAGTGTGACTGGGCAGAGAATTACCATCAGAGTATTCTTTTATCTTATTAGTTATATTATGGAGAGATTTCCTATCTACTAAATTAAGAAACATTTATGGTGTAATTATTAATAGAAGTTAAGATTTTACCATGATTTTAAATGTGAAATGGTAAAAAGGCCATGTAACATGGAATTTGTCCATCAATATTGACATTCTCAAGGACCTTATCACACTTTGATGTGTGCATAAATTTAATTGTGATATTGATAATTGGAAAGTGCCAACAGGACATCGAGGAAAGGTTTAAGTATATTGAGGTTATATTTTGATTTTTTGACCTTGGGAATTTCCTTGGACTTAGCTAGAATACCCAAATTTATGGTTTACTTGAGATTCCCACTTATTACTTGGATTTCACTAACATTTTATACGCATTTATTCATATCTTTAATTGCCCACCTTTGATTATTATTGAATAGTAAAATGCCAAGATTTGATTATGGTAATCTAGATCGAGTGACATGGATAACAACTGTGTGCCGGCATTGAAGCCTGCAGTCCCACAATTCATAGTGCGCATGTTATAACATGCTATGTTTGTGGATGAATGCAGTGAGTCAGCATACCTCTCCATCAGGCTTGCATTAGAAAATCTAAGGCATGAAGACACAGTGTTGGCAACTTCGAGAAACACTCTACAACAAATTTTCTCCAAGTATTGTTAAATTTAATTGAACTCTTTATTGGAGGCTAATCATGAGTATCATTGGGCTTTTTGCAATGTACTTGATATAAATGTGAGTATAATAATTGACTCCCACTTTGACACCTTATTAAGAGGAATGGTATGATATGGATTATTCTCACTTATGAGGTATTGAGGTTGGTTATTAATGGACTATTCTCACTAGTTGTTTGGAAAGGGCAATAGTAGATGTTTGTAATTGATTTACTTTGACATTGAAAACTGGTCCAGTAGTATAATAGGATAGATGTTTGATAGGTTAAAACACACACACACACACACACACACATACAATTAAATGTGTGTGTGTGCGTGTGTTTATTTGTATTTATATTTTATGTATCTATATATTTAAATGTGTATACATATATATATATATATATATATATCTTCTCCCTGGCTCTCTCTCGCTCTCTCTCTCTCTCTCTCTCTCTCTCTCTCTCTCTCTCTCTCTCTCTCTCTCTCCCCCTCCGATAGTTTGACGTGCAGTCTCTCTGTCCCTCAGTTTAACGCATGTTGTCAGCTAGTGAGCAACGTTGGTGGGTTCTGATTCATGTGCTAGGTATACTCGAGAACCTGTGCACGCCCTGCCAAGACAATGTTGCATGCCATCTGCAGCCGTGCTTAGTCTACCATGCAACCATTCATGGCTTGGCCATGTGCCATGTCATCGTGGCTGAGTAAAGAGCTTTGCCACATGCCACATCAGCCAAACACCCTGTCACTTGTCACCGCAGGATCACTCTATCCTCCAAACCTCCTCTTGCCTCCCCCAACCTCTTGTGAAGCTCCCTCTTCTCTTCTCGAGTCTCCAAATCACTACCTGTGGCAGGTTTGGTAAACCTCTTATTTACATATATAGAGATAGAGATGATGAAAAATTTATGTCCACTGTCCTTCACTCTAGAAAATTCCAAAATTTGGAAATGGACTATGAAATTGTGAAAATGAAAATGTAAATTGATGCTATTACCTAATTGCATGCCAAATGCATATAAAAAATGTGTATTTTAAAATAAAAATATACATTTAAAAAATGGACGAGTTTGTTGGGGGCAGCCATGCAAGCTGGCACATGTCAAAGGGGCTGCAAGTGTAGGGGGTCCGGTCCCCTGCCTCCTAGCCACACATAACCTCCTCATACCTTGAAAAGGTCCTAGGAGCGATATGCGGAGGGTCTCATATGGGCCAAAATATCCTAGGGCCCCAAGGGCACATTTGTGCTTAAACGATTTTTATCCCCCAAAGGCCATGTGTCGATAGTTGTGACCTTGCCTCAATAAACCATGCTCCGCCAAGTGAGGGGTGAAGGCCACCGCTTCCAATAGAGTCAAATGTTAACTTCTTCACTCAACTAAAGCACACTCATCACAAGCTTTTACATTTCAAGTATTTTTGAATTACCTATTAAATAAACAAGTTCAAAAGTCCTGGAATCACATATTGCAATGCTCTGTATGCCTTGATGTATTAAATTTATGAAAGCATAATAGCAACCCTTGGAATGTAGAGGTTTTGAGAAACAAGGTCTATTGTTGCAAAGGTTCCCCAACCCATATCACCTAGCACTAAGATAATTATAATTTAAAAGATGAAGGGAGGTACTAACTCCAATGATATGCATTTTTTCAATTACCTTTGGGTGTTACAATATTGTGCAGGATGAATGGACTAGTCTCAAGGTCAAGGCAACGATATCTTTTGCATTGCTTTGTGCGAAAGTATCCAGGAAATACTCCATTGCGACCAAGAAGTTGACATATATGAATCTCTCGAAGTGGCAGTGTGGCAATATGAAAAGATGAGGAGGGACATAAGACGGGTGGCTATATTGAGTAGGGCATGCATTATTTGGAACCCTTCTTGAAGGACATGGGGCGGGGAGCTCTTAGCTCTATGATGTTTCTATGTTTTTGTGTTTTTTCCCCCCCAAAAATATACGTCTAATAAGTGATGTGTGAATCTCGCAAACCACGAGGAAATCTTAATATTTCCAGTGGGGCAGGACGAATGAAGCCGTACCGCGTGGCGGCAGCGAGCGGTCCACGTGGCAGTCCTATTAATGGCCATGAGTAACGGCTTGGTTGGCGGGACGAGGTTTTGTGGGAACCACTTGCGCCTCCTGAATGGCTAGCTGGCCACCCCGCAATCCGCGTGCCGATGTGGACCATTTTTTGGGGCCCGCCGGCGGAAGGATATTCGTCAAATATGCGGCGGCTCGAATGTTCTGGTCGGCTTCCTTCACTACAGCTTGGCCTCTGACCAGTTACCAGCCGTCGGATGCTTGCCGATCGGACGGCTCTCAAGTCAATCTACCGACAGAATCTGTTTATTTTAAAAATAAAAATAAAATGGCTTTGCGAATAGCAATAGCACAATGCTGCCACGTCACACGTTGAAAATAAAACACTGGTGACTAGTTTATTCAAAGATGAGTATCTCCCACAAATCAAAATCGTGCTAGGACGCACATTCGAACATTGGAAAATGAGCTCGTTGCTTCTTCGAGGCTTGGCCAATTTATAGTTTGAGAGATATTCAACTATCAACTTTTTTTAACATTATAGGTTGCTGAAGTATCATTGAAACTGAAGCTACAAGAAAAAATATTGTAAACAAACATCAACATGGGCACTACAATGATTTCATAACAACTGTACCCCTTCATGTCTATAAAAATAAAAGCTAAATGGTGGCAATAGTTGTATAAACCCATTAATCCGTTCAATAAGTATAGTTCATGGAGTGGGTTCTTGGACCCATGGCATATCAAATTATAAAGCTGATATCACCCTTTGACGCTCATTGTGTGATCATGTTTATCACTTTCAATCTTTGACAACTCCATTTGACAACTCCATTATGATGAAGTACTTGCATTAAGATTATCAATTCTCTATTAGTGAATATATGAGGGGGCATTTTTGTAGGGACATGCATTAGAAAAAATCAGAGCTCATTTTTCGGCCTTTTAGCCTAGAAGGAAGATAACCCTCCAACGTAACATTGGGAAAATTTTCTTTGTAAAAAAAAGAAGAAAACGTTGGAAAATTTCACAAAAAGAAAAGAAAAAGAAAAAGAAATGCTGCCGAGTTTGCATTCAATGAGGATACTTGAGTTACTTTATTATACTTGACATACAGTGCTAAATTTGGTATTTCTGACATCACCGGTGCGTTTGAGTGGGCCAAACCCTCGAAATGTCGAATCGCTTTCATTTGTATAGCTGGCAGCCTTTTTGACCTTTTCTGGGCCTTCGGGGGTTCATTCTCAACGTTTGAAAAGTCCTTCCGAGGGATGCATCGGTGATGTTGGAAATACCAAATTCTGCATCATATGTCAGTGGGGTTATGTCATATTTTATTGTTTTAGAGGGAAGAAAAATGAAGAAATCGTGAATTTTTCCAAAATGACCTCCCTCTTTTCCTAATTGGCAGCGATTGCCATGAGGTCCCCTCGTCCTACCCCATAGCCACGTGTAAAGCTCCACAGCCCCCCAAAAGCCTCGAGAGAGGATAACTGTGGAGGGTTTATTAGTCCTTATATTCAAGGGTCTTCAAATTTCACCTATGCTTATGGGATTGCCTCCCTTGCAATGCACATGTGTCATGTAGCCACAAGCTCCCTCAAACAAACCACAAACAAGGGTTGTTGAAACTTGGGTGAGCAAACTATGCATGGGTTAAGGGCGGTTGGTAAGCAAGCTGGCCACTTGGCAGTTTGCATGCATGGCTGCATGTTTGGAGGTTGTCTCCATTTGCCTCTTCGAAATCTATGAGATGCTCTAATCTGTAGTGGCAGCACCAGCGAACCTTCTTAGCCTATACTTGATGGCTCGTAGTGTAAAGGAGGTCTGTCCTGTGCGTGTAGTTTGGTCGTCAACTTTGGAGAGGTTTCTCTAGTTGTACTATGATCCTGCTACAAGCCCAATAGGGATGTGGAGGATCATATGATGGTTTTGTGTCCTGGTTGTTTCCAGCTTATCATTGCATGAATAAATAAAGCTTTCATGTTTCTATTCTATCATTTTATTGTGTTATTTTATGATCATAATCTAAATCATTGCTCGTAGTGGAAGTGTGGAAGCTATCAATTGGTATCAGAGTAGGCGTGCAGATGGTAGTTTTCAATGGAACAAATTTCCCAACATGGTAACTGAGTGTTAGGCTATACTTTTTGGAGAAAGGATTGTGGTCAATAGTTTTAGGAATAGAAAAGAAGTCGCCTGGTAAGGCTAAGCAAGCATCTTCAGATACGGCAAGTTAGTGGAAAACCAAGAGCAAAAGAGCCCTAGGGATTCTTGGCAGAGGTTTAGGGAGCAAGTTTCATCATCACTTGGATTTTGCAAAATCAGTGCATGATAACTGGGTTGCAATTGAGAAACTCTTTGGCTCATGGTTAAAGAATTCAAAGTTTTTGTAAAAAGAATAGTTCTTCGGCCTATCAATGAAAGAAGAAGCAACTCTTGGAGAACATCTGAACTACATGCACGCTATCCTTCAACAATTTTATCTTGGTGTTTGAGTGGACAATGATGACTCCAAGGCTATATTGCACTCAAGCCTCCCTATGATTTATGTTGAATTAGTTAAAATTTTGCGTGTTAAGGTAGAAATGCCACTGGACAGTATGGTAGCAACAATCCTTGATGAAGAACATGAACAAAGGGTATGAGGTTGAAAGAGCTTATGCATCATAGTCATCTACTAATAAATCTACTGGCAAAAGAAAGAAGGCCGATTGAACCAACTTCAAGTGCAACTCTTGTGGCAAACTGGGTCATCGATAAGAATTCAGTTATCGGATACATGAAGACAGAAAAGAGGAATAAGGAAGCTAGGAAAAATCAAGAATCCGCTCATATAGTCACTGAGGACTTCGCAGGCTTATCCATGGTGAATGATTCATCCTACAAAGACTACTCTTTCTAAACAATCCAAATGCTAGAATAAAATTCATGCAATGATTTTGCTTTCCAATAATACCTCGTAAGGTTGTTTCTCAATAGTTTCTATTAGGTTTTATCGCTCTGAACCTCCTCGGTGTTGAGTCGAAGCATGTTCACCTTTTGGTCAAGTGTGAGTAGTAGCTTATCTTAAAATTCCTACTTGGTTTTATGAGGAATTGTTTGTTAATCAGTCGATTTATTTCTCTGTCATGTTGAGTTGTGCTCTTGGTTTTGTGTGCATCTCATTTGTTGATAATAGGACTTTGTCTCACAATGTCATCTTGCAAACTATCCATCCTCACTTTAGGGTGGTGTTGGAACTTGGGTGAGGTAACTGTGCATGGGTTAAGGGGGTATGGTAAGCAAGTTGTCCACTTGGTAGTTTGCATGCATGTTTGCATGAAGAAGGATAAGGACAACTAGGAATCCTGTGTGTGGTGCTCCTCTCCATCTACCTCTCTAAAATCTACAAGACTAGTGAATCCTCTCAGCCTATACTTGATGGGTTGTTGCGGAGGAGGTGTGTAGAGTGTGTGTAGTTTAGTCATCAACTATGGAGAGGTTTCTCTTGTTGTACTAGGATCCTCCTACAAGCTTAGTAGGGATGCAGAGGATCCCATGTGGTTTTGTGTCTTTGTTCTTTCCATCTTATCATTGCATGAAAAAATAAAGCACAATTTATTGTGTTATTTTATGCTCATAATCTAAATCATTGCTCATAGTGGAACTGTGGAAGCTATCAATTATAATTAAGCTATATCCATTTCTTTGCTTCCTTAAGTGTGTGCCATTCCTCCTCCCACAAATGCCAACAAACATTCTAGGATTGAGAACTAAAATAAAGGGATTAATTTCCAAAGACTATAAAGTTGTTTAATGTGAAAAAAACATTATACATAGATGTACCTATGTTCAATACATTGAACAACAATCCATGCATATGCATAAATACATATGCATACATGTATACATCTCGATATGATAAGCCGTTGAATTTCTAGGGTCATGGGTTGGCACACTTGCTCTCTGATATTCATAAAAATTAGGGGATATATCCTGCCATTGAATTTCATGTTTCAACTTTTAGCATTCGCTTGCAATGTGTGTGGCTTGAAGAGAGCCTAGTTTTTTGAGTGCCTCTACTAGGTTACTACTTAAGACAAACAAAAGTTGGATCCAAAGTCCAAATATGGAAGAACAAAGATTGACATGTACATGATCATTTAAAAAAGAATATTTCATTTAGGTATTCATCATGGAGTAAAACTAGTTCCCCTTCCCTTAGCCCGCAACTTCTACTTATACACATTTGATTACCCCATACAACGGCAATTTTGGTGCCCTCATTAGCAATTCTAGTGCCCCAATTGCACCATATCCCTCAAGGGATCTCGATCACCCCCCATGAATTTTGACTAATCGTTTAGATTGCTTGCACCACCACCAATAGATAGCCATAGACTGGTTGCACATCAACATGATGCAACCTACTTTACAACTTTATCACAATCACTAGCTTTAAGATTCAACAAGAAAGTGAGGCTCCATAGAAATTTTTGTTTATTATGTCAAAGCATGATTTGATAAATTTGTTTAGCACAAGATTCATTGTAAAAGATAAAGCTTATTTGGCATGGACCCAAAAGCTAACCCATAATAAAAAACTCTATCAAAGGGGGTGAACATATTTTTATAAATAACATCCTATTGTATCACTTGAAAAGAACACTCATAAGAACACTTCATCTAATAGTAGATTGAAGATCGAATAAGCCAAGCACGCACAACAAACAAAACAAAGTGATGATCTAAAATATGTTCTCTCAACCCTTCTTCAACTTCAAACCAAGTGTGTAACTACTTATATCAAGCCTTGCACCAATTTCACAAATCTCGTTCACATAGTTTTGCATTGTACTTGTGATTTAGTACTAGTAGGCAAAGGTAGCTTTAGCACAACATATTGGTAGTGTAACAATGTTTTTATGTTTTGATCCATGTGCCATGAATGGTAATGCACATGGACTTAGTCATGTTTGAAATATATTCCTCCCTCCAATAAGTATATAATATTTAGCACCATACACATGGTGTAAAAGGATTTCTTGCCATTTTATATACATACCTTAATGTTGCTTGTAGGTACTATGTTAAATGGCCTTTTGAATTCATCACGAATCTTGCATCTCTACGTCCTTTAAATTTATTGTGTTTTCTCTTATGCCTTGCTAATTTTGATATTCCATTCTTTCATTTTCAACTCCCTCCTGTGTGTTTGCCTCTACCTCCTCCCTATCCCCCAAATCGATTCGCTAGTCAAAGTTTTATTAATAGTTTCTAACACGTACTTCTTGCTGATAGAAGGTTCTTGAGTATCGTGGAAATATATATATGTACATATAGTAGTTTTGTAGAGGGGAGATGAAGAGAGAGGATGAAATAAGTGCCAAGAACCCATTGAGGATGCAATTTATGAGTGTCTTGCCAAAAACAAAGGATGCAAGGTACTAAGGGGATGAATAGACAAAGGAAGGATGGATACTGGACAGAGGCAAGGTACTTAGAATAGTATGAATAGACTAAGGAACAATGGGCAGTTTGGAGAGGCAATGTTGAGAAGAAGAGTTATAGGATGTAATATGTTGAAGCCCAAGTGTTTAATTCTCTTTTCCTTTTCTATTAGAATAGTCTTTCTTCCATCCTCATCTTGTTTGTATATAAGTTAAATGAGATTGAAAGAGTTGTGATAAGAACTACCTCACATTGTGTAATATTATGCCATTTTGGCTCATGCCTCTATGGTTGGCTTTGTAATTGAATTACTATTATGAGAAATTTGTCTTGCATTTGCCTAAATGGTTATGATGAGTATATTAGCAAGATTACATAATGTAATTACTAGTGTCACTGATGAATTCATAATCACCTTTGGCCAAGCCACCAAGTAGTGATGGTAGTTAGATTCATTGCATAATTCAGGACCTCATGTGCTCAACTTGTATCTGCATCACTCATCTTTGACTCTCATCACCAGTGCACATAGATGATTTTTTCAAACTAGTTTCTTTAAGAAGCAAAAATATTATATTGGTTTCGAAAGTTTTTATGCCCTTGTGAAAATAAAAGTTTGAAAGATTCACCAAGATTCCAAACTTTCGTGGAAAAAAATTTAAAGTTTCGCCAACGTTGTTGTAGTTTTTCACTCATGGACTTGAAGGCCAAGTAATGGTAGAAATTGAGAGATAGGAAACTTGTCAACATTTGGACGCCATGGATCATGGGAATTAGTCAAATGATAATGCAATTTCTGTAAATTACATGTATGATACCCTAAATTAGGTGGTTGTGTGATGTGACATGGTTTGGAGTGTCAGCTTTGGGTTCTTTAGGATAGGATAGGTTAGTCAAACCATTGGCAAGATGCTATATCTTGTGGTAGATTTTCAAATAAAGAACTAATAAAGTCTGAATCACTACTTGACATGCAATGGCCTTGGTTTCATGGGTGATATTATTTCAACAAGATCAAGATGAAGAAAGTTATAGCAGCCAGATAAGACTAATTGAGAGCCCTTCAAGTGCTTCAGGATTTTGAGATTCCATGAGGGTAGCACAATGCATGGAGGGCAAGGCCTCAATTGTAAATAAACAACAACCACACAAGAGGTAAAGAAGGACATATATACATGTCCTATGTCAAATCAAAATAGCAAAATACATTCACTATATAGCATAAGGCCCTCGGGGGGTTCGCTATGTGTAAATGCTATAGATCACGTGCATTCAAGGCCTATTTGTAAAACCCTTTATCTATAAATCTATCATAAATACAACACACCCTTTTTCTATTCAATTTGTGAATACCCCCTTTATATGACACCTTTTTGTATGTGAAAAATGTGTAAAAACGGGGTTTAAAAAGCTTCTTGTGTTGAACCCATGTTCCACACTTACATATTTATGAGAGACCCCCCCAAGATAGGGCCTCAAGTCTCTTATGTTGAGATAGGCTAAAAAATTAGAAGCAATTATCACAGGTGCTCAAGTGAAGATAAGCCATTTTTCACTAAATTTGATTGAAGTTTTTAAGTTTTAAAACATGTTATAGAGTTTAGAAGAAGCTATAGGCTTCAAGAAATGGATAGGGTTAAGAGCTAGTCTCTTTTACTAATTGAGGGAAATAAGGGTTGAGTAGTCTAATATAGGAGTTTCAAGGTTACAGGAGTACCAAGAGTGGAGAGAAGGATTGTGAAAGTAGAGTGGGGTTTGGAAATATAAAGAGGAGTAGATCTAAGAAACGGAGAGTATGAAGAGAGGTAGAGAGTAAGAGATTGCAAGGGGTGGGAGAAATGGAGAGTAAGGAGAGAGAGAGTGTGTGTGTGTGTGGGAGATTGCAAGGGATGAAGGGGATGAGAGAAGTCATTATTGTGGAGCAAGGAAAATGGGAAACAGGTTAATATTTTGGTTAACAAACTCTTTTTTAACAAGTTTTTAGTTTCACTTTTTGCAAGAAATAGCAATGGCCGAAATTGTCATGATAGACAAATTTCTTGATGATGCTTGAGTGAAACTCAAAGTGTTTTTTGTTGATCACCATGGACAAAGTGATAAGCTTCAAGTTTAGTACTTAGTTAGTAAGAAATGTTGGCACAATCACATTGAAATAAATCAGGCTAAAAATTGCTCCATGATAGCATTATGCAAAAACGAATAATTATGATCAACAAATCAATTTGAGATGAAACGACAAGAAGTATTCCTTATAGTTGTGCTATATTCCACATGTTTTCCACATAAACTTCATGCCTTGAACTTTTTGAAATGTATAGGAGATATATTACCACATATGGGAGTAATGGTGCATGTAGAGAACCTCAAGAAGCACTCCCCAAGGTTCTATAGAATATTTGCTTGGTGTATCACCTCTCCACGTGCAAGTTGAAGCTCTACAAAGCAATGTAAATTTCTACACAAGGTAGGGGAAAGATAAGAATTTCTTTTGAGTCAACCAGCTATGTCATAGCCATAGTTGCACCTAGAACAGGAGACATTGGCATTCCTAGGGTAAGTTCATAAGAATCATGATTCTAATTCTAGTAGATGACTATTGCATAAGAAAATTTATCACTAATAGAGCACCATTGAAAGGCCTCAACTTCCACAAGAGAAGGTGAGTGGTTGGATAGTGAATAGGGTCAAGATAAAGAAGTTGATCTTGTAGATTCTCTTCTATTCAAAGTTTCTATAAGTGTGCTAGTAGACTTACACCCTCTTGAAGATGAGGGGTACATATGGGGATTTATATGATGAAAATGATCACTAATCAAGCTTTTTCACACTAATCAAAGAAAGCATGATGGAGATTTGCATTGAGACTTTATGAGGATGCAACGAAAATTTGAACATCATTTGCAACCAGCATCACTTTACATCCCCACACTTAGGTAATCAAGTGGATGAAGCCATAGGAAAGTCAAACAATATTGACGAGAGGGTGTAAGAGAAAAGATGCAAAAAGATAACATATGTAGAGATGAAGAAGAATGCCATGGAGAGCAGTAGGAAGGATATAGTTAGCACAAAATTTAGCTTCCCTTATGGCTATATTGGTTTGTTAGATAATACTACAAAATTGGTATCGATCAATGGCATTGACATAGAGCACTTCATGACAATCAATAGTGATGATTGGGAGCGTCCTTGTGTGTTCCTCTTTGATGAGTTATAGGACCTCACAATATCATTGATTATTGATGAGTTACAGGGCCTCTCAATCTCAAGGATTATTGAGCTTTTTGGATTTATCATACAAGGTCCTTTGGCATGGAAATAAAGATCAACATTAGTCATTTTTATCATGGAAGCACAGAGGCATCAATTATTTCCCAACCTCACATTTGCATCTAGGAGTGTATTTACATCTTCATTATTTAGGTGTCTTAAGATACAAAGCCTCAACAGGATGAAGATGTCCTATGTCAAGATGGAGGAGAGCAAGTTCTTCCAAATCTAGGATGATAATGATAGCTCTATAGTCAAATGGATCTAGTGAGGAGCATTTTGTAGAGACGCGCATCAACATGCAAAGTGATTAGATGTTGTAAAGAACCATTCAGGTTGTACTTGTCATAAGAAAACCCCACAATGAGAAAGCATGGTGTTGCAGTGGAAAGAGAAAGGTGTAGACGTGTCAAAGAGAGAATATAAAATCCAAAGGGCATGTACATTTTAACTCATTTTGAAGGAGAGGGAATTGGAGAAAGTGGGGCAAGCAAGGAGGTAGAACTTAAAAAAAGTAGTGATCTTGTAAATTAAACCTCCATGGATGTTCTAGACATCACAGGGTAGTCATGCTATTAATATAGGGGAGAATGTAGACACAAATGTTAGTGTTATGGCATAGAAAGAGGCTGAGAACAATGTAGAAAAGAGGGTAGAACATTTTAGAAGATGTAGAATGTAGAATAATGTAAAGAAGTTGAAATCCCATGTAAAACACATTTTAGAATAAAGCAATCATGTATTTGGCCCTCATTGATGTGTAGAACGTTGTTGATGGGTTTGTTTTTATATGTAAATGATGTATGCTTAGACCAAGAAGGTGTACATGTACACCACCTCTCCAAGAGAATGATGTGTCTTAGGATCAAAATTACTACATCCAAATGGATGTTTAAAGTATTTAGTTAATTATTTTGGCAGCGCCATTTCTTATTTCAAGCAATTTTTGTTTTGAAAAATAGCTTGGAAAACCATAGGTATTATTCTATTGGTATTTTTGGATCTTTTTGGGTTTGATTTTAAAATTAGACTTTATACAAGTCCAAAAAAGTTGAATAGTGTGTTTGTTGCATCCTCTTAATATGTCCCTTGCACATTTAGTTGTCAATATATGAGGCATACCACAAAAGTTTTCCCTTGTCTTGATGATGCAATGTTGTAAAGTGCCATGGCAAGAAAAGAAGATGCTAAATATCAAGAGTAAATGAATGAATGAGTATAAGAATGGGAGATGGAAGAATTGGAGTAACAGGGGACCAAATTGGTTAACTCTCTAAAGTTGACGTATGAAGGCCTAGAACTATGAATCACTTCTTTGGCTTTTGCCACACAAACATCAACCCATCTAAATGACTATGTATCATGATAGAAAAACATGGCCTTTGGTTATTTTCCACCTTAAGGTAAGTGTCCACCTTAAGGTTGATGTCTACCCTTAAGGTTAGTGTCCACCCTTAACAAAGCACAAATAGGGCTTTCTTTTGATGAGGGATTATATAGTGTGTGATCATGTTTATTCTTGCATATATATGCTCCTAATTAAAGGTAAGCTTTGTCTTTAAATATGTTGATGGTACAAAAATCAATCAGCTACAATTATACCAAATGGACCTTGACCTAGAAACTCAAAAAGCTTCATTCAATGTCAGTACTATTACATAGTATTGTGTTTCTTGTGGACATTTATGAGCTTGCAATTACCATGGTTGAATGTGGTGATTGATTGATTGGAATCTATTGCATGCATTATTGTACCCTAAGGTATTACCGTTCATACCATATTTACTAGCTCGATTTTTTATATATCATTTGAGGATGCTAAGAAAAAGGGATGTGTAGATATCTGCATATTATTCTCTCAATTGAATTCATGTAGCTCTCTAAAGCAACCAATGATGGTAGAAGATTGGTTGTATCTATGGTAGAAAAATGGTTTTATTTATGGGAGGAATTTGATATGTAAGTATCCTCCTTGCTCGTGCTATGATTTCAATGTAGGTGCCCAAAAGCAACTTGATAATGAAAGACCACTTTTTCTTTAACTTATTTCACAATAGTTTGAACTAAAAACATAACTGTAATAACATGTAGTGGTTCGTTGTCTTTAGATGTGGGTGTTAATAGCCCCCACAAGTTATAGTAGTATTGTCTATTTTTCCTATACATGTAGTTCGTCATGATTTCTAGCTTTTCTTAAGGCACGCATGAACATGTCAAGTTTATATCTTATCTTAGCCTTTCCTAAATAGACATATGTGGGATAGATAGTCATTGTTCACACACCACCTTTTTCTAATGTTGCAAAAATCTGGTGACTTTAAGAACATGTTAGAAAGGTCTCCTTACAGGCATGGTCTAAGGGCAAGTTACCTCTATCTGCCTATTAAAGGAACTGATGTAATCTTGGGATGTTTTTCTGTCAAAACTTTCTTGCAAAAAACCAAAAGAACACATTAGAACTACATAGCCCATGGAAACTTATTATATTTTTCCTAAATTTTTATTAGATTGAAAAGGGAAAGCCAACACACTGTTTTACTTATGTGATTTAAATGTTCATGGGTAAGAGAGAGAGAGAGAGAGAGAGAGAGAGAGAGAGATGTTGTTAACTTTGTTTGTGAGGTAGCTAAGGCTTAGTGCACACACTCCAAATGGTGCACAGCTAGTGGCGCAAAAATCGAGACAATATCTAGTGTGCAAATTGGCACCACCAATTGGGAGGATCTCAATTCTAGCACCGCTTCTTCACCATCCAATAAAAAGGGCCCATCTAGAGCTGGCATTGCCTTGAAGTGCATTCAATGCTTCTAGATTAGTAGAGACTTTGCTTGATGACGAATCAATCTTTCACAGGTAATCTAACTTAGAGCTTCCTCTCCATACTCAGACGTCTACCAGCAAGTAGTGAGACTCCCTTAAATGCTTGAAACAACTCTCCAATTCCAATTAAACTGCGTGAACAAGAATGAGGGTAATGCCACAAGTGTGCATTCTTTGTTCATGTGCACTAACTCTAAGTTAGACTAGCTAGAGATTTGGTAGCATAAGGGTAAGATGCTCTTGGAGCACAGCCACATTCCACCCGCCAAACTCTCCAAACCTCCATTAATTTACGCTGCACCTCCATTTTCATATCTCATGAGCAGCAGCTCTCCTGGTTACATGGATCAGCGAGTGTTGGCTGCAGTGCAGTCTAAGGCACCTTGATCTAGGCACACAAGTCCCATCATAGGGTTTTGGAGGTCCAACTCTAGGGGGTTTTGGGCACCTCCAAACCTCCTCCGAACCTCCATTCTCCCACTTTGCAAAGTTCGAGGCAAATCGTACACACTCATCTATCTTCGTTTCACTATCGATAAGGAGATTTTGGGTGGGATCCCTTAAAACACATGAGGCTTGGATTTCCTCTGCCAAACCCTCCCAAACTCTGTGCATGTGGCCACGCTCTTAGTATAATCACATTGGGACTGGTCTTAGAAGTCAAAATGTCCATGTCCCTAATCCCTTTTCGTAAGGGGTTTACGAAAAAGAGCCACTCAAATCTCGAGAGAGTATTCATTGAAAATAAATAAATCTCCGTAAGCTGTAATCGAGACGATAGATTCACGATGCACAGTCGTCGTTCTTGATTCTTCCATTTTTGTTCGTAGCTTTGCCACCAAGCCCACATATAGAGCAGTAGAATTCACGAGCTCATGCATTGCGTTCATTTCGTCTGAGCATTTGTCTCGTCCGTTACAACCGTACTTATTTTTGGTTCATATGCATGAATTCGGTGACTAAATTTACCACCGATTGCTCTCCAGACAATAAATTCGATCGCCCCTTGTGGGTGGGTTGTGCCAAATGACTTCCTGGCGCCGGTGAAATTCGATTATGCGATTTTCCACACCTCGATTCTCTGCCTGCAAAGACAGAGCGGTGAGGCACGACTCGCACGAGGTGCAGCTTGCAAAGTTGCACGACCAACGTAAAAAGTTACAGATCGACCGTGGAGAGGAGCGTGTATACTGCACTAACGAGCTGGACTGCAGCTGAAAGTTCTTGAGCTTGCACGGAGCCGGAGCCCTGGAGAGTCTGGCAAACACTAGCTCTACAGACTAAAGCCCAGAGTCCAGAGAGTCCAGAGTCCCGCGACGGTGAACTTTGAAGCGTGAAAAGTGTGTACGCATACGCTGCTTTTTGTTGTGAGTATGTGGAGAGTCGGGGGGGAGGGGGACTCTGTGAAAAGATGGGAAGGGACGATTATAGCCTGGACTGAATGAACGAGAAAGGAACTGAACCGCGTTGTCTGGTGGGAAGGGAGATGGGACGACAGTGAACTGGATACGTACAAAACCAGGCTTGCCTTTGCAAACATGTTCGTATTGCGTGGAAGTGATCAAACTGGAGCGAACTGAGTAGTGCACTGATCATATCACAACTGCGTTTCAAAATTTGCGAATACGGGCGAGCCTTAAATGCAGGTGACAGGTTCTTGGGGCTCGAAAGCCTCGAATGAAGCGGTAAGCCGGTCGTTGGTTGAACTTGGTTTAACGGGAAGCTTCACTGCTTCTGAATCATAAAAGTCGTCAAGATCAAGCAGCGCATGTGGTGGAGCTCAAAAAAATAACTTCGAAGGTTTTATAAAAGCAGTTCGAAGGTTTGCTGGTGTCTCCACGGAGCGAGGCACAAGCATTGATCTGACTACAGCTCTGAAAAATTGGACGTTGGAAGGACCAGCCACCGGCATCAAACGATCAATGCCTCCAAAAGTTGCAGTCGGATGATGAGAACCGCAACGATCACCGCAACGATCATCGTCCATAACCAAGTTGATCCGCACCTCATCAGTCGGTTTGACTCTTTCAATCCGGACGAACGAAATTCACCAGCTCACCCCACGGGCCCCTGGCTGCCATCTCAACACCACCGCACGCTGCCACCACCGCCGTGCACATTTTGTTGATGGTTGCCGCTCATCAATAGGTTCTGTGTACGTCTTCTGGCTTTCCAGTAAGAACCCATTCGGACACAACAGAAATCGTCATCGCCCATGAAGCTGATGAACTGGAAAGGTTCGCCCCTCCGTCCTGCCTGCACGACGGTCCACCTGTTCACGATTGTGCCACAAATTCTGAAATTCTTCTTCCAGTTCCTGATTTTCATCTTCCCGTCCCGTGATAATCTATGATTTCTGTCCGTCGCCGATTTTCCTCCATCCAGCTATCGGTGATCCATGCGCCTCAACCCCTAAATTCTTGCTTCTTTTCAGACTTTACCTTAATTTATTTTATCGAGATCCGTCCTCTCTCGATGTTCCGTCCCTCCAGACTCCACAAACTCCTTGCTCTCACAATTACGAGTCATGCGTTGCCCACGTCTGTTACATTTATTTCCGGCCACTCCATTCGTTCGCTCGGGCACGTTGTAACCTCTAAAACACAAGGCTAAATCATTAAAAATGAATGTTCATGGACCACTTCGATTTATTGGGACACCACTCCCCTTAACCTCGGGTGGAGAAAATAGTGTGTCAAAAAGTGTAGCTCAATATTATCTCTGTATTTGAATGGGATTTCATTTTTGCTTTTGAGTCGAGACAAGTGAACCGTCAAAAAGTGTGGCTCAATATTTCTCTGCATTTTAATGGTATTTCATTTTTGTCTAGACAAAGAGCGAACAGTCGAAAAGTGTAGCTACACTCAATATATATTATCTCGGTATTTGCATGATATTTATGTTGGTGATTAACGTTAACTAATGTCACAATACTCAATAATTCCCAACATTTATGCTATCCTTTATAGTGTGGTCTACACTAAAATATATTCAAATGAAAATACAAAACAAAATATGACACTTGCAATCCAAAATATTCTACAAAAATCATTTTACAAGGACTCCCAAACTATAATGCACTAAAATTTTTATAATTTAAAAGCTAAAAATGCATCAAGTTTAGGGGCTAAATACCTTTGAACATAAATGTACAAATCGATAAAAAACTTATAATAAAGAAAAAGAGCATAGCATGAAAACCTCTCTCCATGATAGTTAAAAAATAACTAGTATTTACATCACGGATTGCAGCATCATGCCAAATAAATCTATCTCTATCTCTATCTCTATCATATCATTAGGATCTAGATACAAGCTAAAACTTCCTCTAACAGTGGTGATGATGCTATAGACGCACTAGAAGATGTACTAGCAATGGTCTCCTTAGAAGTAATGAATCATGATTACCACCCTTCTCTCTAGCATCGGATGCGTCAACTGGAAGCACTAGCATTTGTGTATCCACGTCGTTCTCTTTAAAAGTTGGTTTACTTCGATAAGCAACTTGGACCACATGCCAACAACTTGGATCAGAATGATCGTAATGAAAGACCACCTATGTTCAAAATTAAAATGCTTTCATTAATTAAGATATCTATAAACATATGGAAAATGCTTCAAATTTTAAGTGGTCCCACAATAATCTAATATGAGAGAGAGAGAGAGAGAGAGAGAGAGAGAGCTAATAAAACTGAAGTAATTAAAGAGCCTACTTCCTTGGGATAATACATCCCCAAAAGAGGTAGGCAATATGCATATCAAGTCAATCACATAGATAAAGAGAGAAAGTTAGGGCACCAATCCATGACAAAACTAGTGCCAAAAGGTAAGATAGGACAAGAGACCCTGCAATTTGGTAAAGACATCAATCTATGATGGCCCATCCCCAAAATGATATGTAGCAAAAAGATGATATCAAGATACTCTACTGTAGATGATAAGTCTTCCACAATATGAAGCAAAATGAAAGACCATCAAGCTCCTCTACTTTACAAGATAATATGGTAAAGACATCAATCTATGATGGCCCATACCCAAAATGATATGTAGCAAAAAGATAATTTCAAGATCCTCTACTTAGATGATAAGTCCTCCAGAATATGAAGCAAATGAAAGACCATTAGGCACCTCTTACATTAGGCTCTTAAGAAATCTCTAATCTCAAGATTAGCAAACTAGCCAATAAGATGGTTTGGGCATATAAAGAATGGAGGATTACATTTTGGCCCCATTGGTGGAGACTCGAGAGGCCTCCCTTGGTCCACACTCCCTCCCACTAGCCTCCCTCTTGTCCCCACTCCCACTTAGGGAATTTACTTGCCCACTTCACTTTTGGTTGGTATCCCATATGCTCCTCTCGCCCTTCGTGGGCCTTAAATATCATGGAATTTTTTCCTTCAAAAATTTTGAAAATTTGGCATAAGATTAAGCAAGCTAATAGCACCCCTATGGCCTCGTATTCCATTCGTAATGACTATCTATTCTATGAAATAGCTCCTGACTGCTATGTTGAATCCTCTCAAGCACCCAAGCTGCCCAACCCTCTGCGGGTCTACTCTCGGGTTGTCTCTAGATATCGACTATCAACTGCTAAACGTCCATCTCCTGGAAAAGAACATCTGAAATATGAACCCCTTTTTGGGGTAGTCTACAGCGAGACTGCTTAGTGTGCAGGACCGTTGGAGAATGGTCGGACATAGTGGTGCCTGCTAAAATACCAATGGAGCCATCACGTAGTAAAGCCCAATCCCCGTTTTCTATCCATGCGCTCCAGTAGTCCATCCTGTCTCCGCTAGCCGAAGGAGAACCGTAGACTACTGCTCGGGGTCCTAGAAAACTCAAGCTCTCGCCAGGGGTCCTTGCCATGGATCGCAAAGATGAACTACTCCCAAGTACTCCTCTCCCCTACTAGCATCCTTGCAAAAGAGGCTCCTTCTTGCTTATCCTCCAAGAACTCAAGATTATTGAAGTCCCCTCCAACAATCCATGAGTCCACCTCTGGGAGGCAATCGATGAGCTATCGCCAGAAAGTAGGGTGGTGATGTCTACACGCGGGTATGTACATGCTCAAGATACCAATCTAAGTCTCTCCTACCTGAAGGCCCATCCACACTATGGGGCTTGGAATGAGCTCACCCTACATAAAAATGTCTTGGGCTACCTCCTTGGATGCTGCGATGCAGACCCCTCCGCTCCTGCCCACTACTAGGGACCAAACCTCTGGGCCCCTCCTAGGGAGAAGACGATGACAGTGTGTGATGTCTATGTGGAGAACATGTGCTCCTAGATCAACATAAAGTTCACTCACCCACCTACTAGAGCCCCCTCTAGTTCTTGCTGGAGAATTAGGTACTGCTGGGGTTAGAATTTGGAATCTCCAAATAGTTCCAAGGTCCCAACCATTAGAACTCATGCGGTAATGGCCTCCCAGCATGCATGCAAAGGCTCACGGACTCATCAACATGACCCCACTTTCCAGAACTATGGGAAGAGGAGGCTGAGTCCTGGCTACCTAGGGCACTGACCTATTGCTGAGGCAGTCCCACTCGTATCAACACAATCTAATTCTAGTGATGTACAGCCATCACATTCATGCATGGATCCGAATCCATCTACCGTCACATCAGTTGCACATACTCAACAAGAGTTGAGTTATGATCATGTAATTACTGAGCCAAGGTAAGCCCTCAATACGAGGCATTCACATCTCCGGCCACATACAGAGATACATGCCATAGTGCATTCAGCTCCTTAGGTGATTTCATTCCAAATTAGCAGATCTTTCCTCAACATGAGGACGTTTATGTACCAGTACGGTCCTACCCCACTGTAGTGGACATCATCAAGTTCAGCCATAGCACAACTTGGGGAGACCCAGTGTTTCAACATGCACTTATGGCTATCTATCGTATATAGTCCATACTTAATGCATCTTAGTGGTTGGATCCATAAGTACAAATTGATCCCTACATCAACATTTGGCACCTCATTTTCTTCAAGGACATCTTATGCATTCTCAGTTATATTTCAGGCTTCTAGGCCTCCATGCAGGAGAGGGTTTTTCCCAGGGGGGCACGATGTACAAACACCATATAGCATGTACAACCAAGGGGTATTTAAAAAAAACCCTACCTATGGATGTTATTATACACCCCTTCTATAAATTTTGAGATGGTTAAAGGCATTTTATTTTATTAGAAGGGAGTAAATTGAGGCATTTATATATTCAAAGATATATTTAAGTTTTATTTTTGCTAAATGTATATCATTCTATTGGGATATTGAGAAGGTTGCATGTGAATTACATATTTTCATGTGTTGTGAATCCAAACATGTTCATATAATGGGATATTGAGAATGTTGCATGTAAATTAAGAATTATTATGCAGTGTGAATCCAAACATGTTCATATATTATTAGTCCAATGTCACAAATTATATGTGTGATTCTTTAAAGACAAGATTGAATTTTTTTAAGGGAAATTTGGTGTTAAGAAACACCTTTGATAATCAAATTACCAATCTTAAATTCTAAATTCAAATATCTTTTGGAGTATGCCGACAACAACATGACAATGGTGTTACATGTTAGAACTTGTACTCACAAAACAACTCCTTGGGGGGGTCATTATGAAATATGTAAGATAGCACGTGCGATCAACAAAAGGGGTTTTATATTTTTAAGGAGTTATAGAAAATCATACATAAGGGGTTCTTAATTCAAAAAGTACAAAATTTCATACATAAGGGATATCTACTCTGGAGGATTGTGTATTCTTCATTTTCTCTTTCCCCAGTTGGACAAAATTTGCAAGTCCTTGCCTCCCTTGAGATTCTTGGTCTAATCCATTTGCTTTTCCCAGCTTTAGATTATGGAAGCTCGTTCTTATAGTACTGATTATGTGCCTTTTAAACATTGAGATATCTCCCACAAGATATTCTTTCATTTCATACTTCTCCATTGGATTGATCTCTTGCTTGTAGAATTCCATTTTTATTATGGGGTCTTGCCCAAATTTCTCATGCATTTTCTGCATGACTAGCTCTTTGATGACCCCTTCAGCCTCTTGGATATCCATAGCATGCAATCCGAATCGCTCCATCCACTACATCCCCACTCTATGCCATCCTATATGATTTCTTCCTCTATGGCTTTCTGTGAAGCATCCATAGGTGATGTACCTTCCCCTTGGAATGTCATTGCGAGTATGATAGGGGATTTAAACTATGACCCCTAGCTCTCCTATGAGAAACCTTTTGTGACTTGTCTCTATTCTTTTCCAATAGTCTATGGAGATGCTAGGTGCCTCAACTTGGCAACCATATAGTACCATTGTTTGAAAAAGCATTGTGTGCAAAACAGTGTCACCAAAAAATGTGTTTTGCTCAGATGAAACACATAGAAATGTGCAAAAAGCCAATGCATTAAGTAAAATGCCCTAGTACAAGCTGTTACTATGCCTTGACTCTCTTGAGAGTCCTCAATGTGTATGTGTGTATCTGAGAGCTATTTTGAGAAAGAGAGAGTGAGAGAGAGAGAGAGAGAGAGAGAGAGAGAGAGAGAGAGAGAGAGAGAGAGAGAGAGAGAGAGAGAATCTGGAGATAATTATTTATGTTCTATATAATTTATATAAAATACATTTTTTCAATCCGTCTGTAGACGAAAAGCCTAGAAAATCTACAAAAGTGTCTCTAGGGTTTCTTGTGACACTGGTACAAAAACGTCCTCATTTCTAGCTCTATGGGTGTACTTTCTTGCATTTGTATTGGAAGCTATATTCAAGCCTCCTATGACTCTTCTTTCCACACATGCATTCCATAGCCGTTCTCTAAGCTTATGATTATCTTATCCTTAGAGTTTGACCCCTCTACTAGTGGCTTTGCCAATTTTGCTCGACCCTTTTCAATAGTTTAAATGTGACTCCCCTTAGTTCTTAAGGATTTACAAGATGTTCAATCCTTTCCCATAGTTTTTGCAAAGTACTGTGTCAAAGGCTGTAGTAAATTTCCTTCCTCTTGTTCTTGAGTCCCTCTATTTGCGACTCATATTCTAACAAAATAATCTATTGTTGAATTTTTGGGCCTTCCTCTTATTCTTGACTTCCTTTATATCGTCGGATCCTTGATCCAGATCCTCCTATATGCAAATGATATGGTCTTACTCCCATCCTCAACAGAGAGCCTCTGGTGACACTTCGATGCACTTCATATTTTCTACGACACACATGACTTGGAGGCCAACCTTGGGAAAACCAAGATCATGATCTTTAATACATCTTGAGTAGCTATGCACATAGAGCACTTCACACTGGATGGGTAACGGGTTACAGGTGGAGGTTGTTGCATCATACACATACTTGGGGATTCTTTTCTCTAGCCCAATTTTCACGATGTCACCAGTGATGCAAGCTTGACTAAGTAGGGGATACAATGCGCTTGCTAGAGTTGAGTGGCAATGCTCTCACTCTCATTTCCAAGATCCTGGGACCAAGTCTCTTCTCATTGACTATTTGGTCCCTTTGGCAAGTATGTATGGTAGCCCTTGTTGAGGACTAGACATATCAAAGACAAATTGGGCTTGAGTGGAGAATTTTTGAGTTCTCTTGCTCTCACAAATAATCCGCAATAAGCCTTTAATCCCACATCAGGTAGTTCTGGAGCATCCCCACTACAACTTGATGCAACATTCTAGGTTATCATGTACCTCTACTGCGTCAAGTAGTATGGCTCTTACACTATAGGATGACACAAGCTACCATGGATGGCCCTATCTTTATCCATGGCTTTGGCAACTAAGGGTGACCAGGGGTGTTGGAATGCACATACATGCAAATGGTTTGAGAGTCTAGGGCTCCACATAGACAAAATTACCTACATTTTGGTAGCATTGAGGCCCCCCTTTGTCCCCCTCACATGTCGAGAGTTGGACCAGGGTATCGGAGAGGACCTCTTATCATCGCTACACACACATTCACGACCTAGTTACCACCTAGTCAGCTTCTTGTGATGCTTAGCTTGTATAGAGACCACTGCTTGCGGGTTTCAATGGTGGACTTCATTAACCCACCAGGATATACACAGATCCATACCTCCCACTCCTTAAGGATATCGATCTGGCAGTTTCACATCTCATCCCACCGACATGGATTAGCATGAGATCGAGTCAGAGGAGAATTTTGCTTTCAAATCCTATGTTTAACATGAGATCTGAGGTCACTATCACTGTCTGTCTCTTCAAGGATGGCTTCAGAGCCTTACCTAGTTTCGTGTCCTACCTAGATCAGATGTGCCTAGCAACTTTCATTCATGAGGCCATTCGAACACAGTGAGCATTTACCTAGGACACATAGGCGAGATCAAGGTGTACAGCTAGACTGCACTCATAGCATGATCACTGAGTTTTTCAACCAAACAACATAGACCAATAAGCCTTAGACAGACGGCGGATCCAAGGACCAAAGCGAGAGACACGATAGACTCGCCAGTGGGTTGAGGCACAGATCAAACTAGGTGACCTTCCCTCCATGCTCACCAATCCGAGGCACGATCGTCGACAAGGGTGACAAAGACACTTACCCGCCGACGTAGGTCCATAGCTAGGAGAACACAGTGGACCATATACCTCATACATCTTCAGCTCCCTCTTAGGCTTCCCCCCCCCCCCCCAATAATCATCACAGTGTTGCCATGTCATAGCTCCCATCTTCTCCATCGTTTCAAAGATTTCTTATTTGTATTGGTGTCTTTATCATTATATTGGCTATGTTGTATTAGTATTGGATGTTGATGCTTGCTTAAAGGCTCCATCCTTAAGCTCATTCTATCAAGTTCTTTCAGTCCCATAGACCCTTTGATCTTTCAAAGACTTTTAATAAACTCTCTTTCTTTCTTTCTTTCTTTATGTTTAATACATATTGTGACCAAATAATGTATTGTTGAATGTTTGGTCCTAAAGCCTGCTTGACAAAGTGCTCTTTTTTCTTTGAAGGGATCATTTCATGATATGTTACAATTGTTTTTGTATATGGGAGATTGTGGGGCTGGAAAATAAGAAATTGCTAGGCAAGTATATCCTTGCTATGCTACAAGTTCTATCCACATAGGTTGTTTATGTGGGTCTTCCTTTATTACCTTAACTTTATTCTCCCATTCTTTGCTAATGGAGCATGATGTCCCCCCCCCCAGAACCTTATCCTCCTATGTGTTTCTTGTATTCCATATGGAGAGTTGTGAATAGCTAGTTGCCTACATCCCATACTTTGATCTTGAGGATCTTGAATCCCTATGCATGTTACGTCCTTTACCCCCTTTTTAGTATAACAACCATATATACATCCTTTGCGTGTGCCTTTTGACCCTCTCTTTTGCTAGTTTTATTATCTCCATCTCCTTGAGCTTCTGATAGTATTGACTTCTTGTGAGGTCTTCCTTGATCCAAATAGAGTGCGCCTTGACATGATGCTTGTGGTGGCATACTTTGAGCCTATATTATGCATCTTGAAATCTCACAGTTAAATACCTTAGTCTATCCCCTTTCCTTCCAAACTTAAAGTCAACTTACCATTGTATTACAGAGTTGTATCAACTTGCCATTGTATTACAGAGCTGTACGTTCTTTTTTGAAAATTATTACTAAGGATTGTTGTCATGTCTTCCTCTCCCTCTCTTCTACTCCCCTTATTCTAAAATCAGGGCACGTTCTTTCTGTTCTTCCAAGGATGTTGTTATCTTATCCATTTATTGTTCACCATATCATCTAGGTTCGTAAGGATGTCCTGGTGTTTATTTATTTTGATGTCTTGCATCTACTCATCGTTTCCTTGTTCTGGCTTGCTATCCACTTTGTGCATGACTTGTCTCGACTTTGCTTTTCACTGCAATTAGCTTCCAGGAGAGCTCCTTCATGCTTTCCTATAGTTGTCTGAGTTTGTGGGTTGTAGTGTCTCGTACATTTGAAATCCCTATAAAGGGTATCTTTCAGCAGAAAACTAATTAACGGGCCCATTAACTACACGCGGAAGTATTTCAATATGGAATCAAGATTTCATCAACATGTGTGTACTTCACAACTAATCATGTGAGTGCAAGCCAGCAAATAGACTATGCATCGAGACAAATATAGAAGCAACAATTATATATTTCCGTCCGTCCAAAAATTGGACACAATATGATTCCAAAATGTTCTCTTCTAGTATGCCTGGCACGTCTAGATCTCTGAGCCCGCTTGCTCCATTGAGCTTATGTAGACTCTTTGTCCAAAGGATCCCTTTCACCTTAGCCAACCTAGGTGGGCTGCCACTCTAGCTCAATCTATGTAGCTTCTTCTAGATCACCTTCTCCTCCTAAATGTAGGCCCAAGGTATGTCCCTTTGCTTATTCTATCTATTGTCCTAAGGGCTGCTCGAAGTGATGACTAATGGGGCTCCAAATGGCCCCTTTTATAGGCCTATTTGCTACACATACTGTAGCAAAGCCAAACAGTAGACTCCTTCCTAACAGCCTATACCCCCCCCCCTAAAATGGCCCCTTTTATAGGCATGTTTGCCCTATCCACAATACTGACTACTACACATACTGTAGCAGACCCAAATAGTTGACTCCTTCCTAGCAGCCTATAAACCCCAAACCCCCCCCCCTAGGACACTCTTGTAGGTCTTTTGCTCGCCATGCCTGACCACGAGGCAGGTTGCCACTGGCCCAGGCAAGCCTAATCATATCCAGCCTAATTCCAAAGCCTTTTGGCCCTCCATAGTATGTTAGTTTTCCCTGTGCAGTCTATCCTCTCCAAGCTTGGACAATAACTAGAACCTTCTCTGTCAGGGTTTCAAAGGCCTAAACACCGTATTAGATAAAGTGGGACAAAAGTTGCATTTTGGGAATTTTAAAATTGGGTGGATTTCATTAAATTTAGGAAAGTTTTCATTAAATTTGGGAAAAGTTTCATTGATTGTGGGAATTTCGCCAATATTGATATTTTGTTGATATTTGGAAATTCCAATGATTATGAAAATCTTCATTGGTTGTGAAATCTTTTATTGGGTATAACACATGGAACAAAGCATCAAACAATACATAATGCATCCTTCTATACTTCTTTTGCTTTGACTTTGCCATGATATAATTAGTAAATTAGAAAAGTAGAGATAATTTTACCTTTGATAATGCTTCAAACTACTCAGACTTTAGGATTTTGCTTTAGATCGGTCTTGTTATGTTCAAGCTGAGATAACATGACCTTAGAAGGGTTGGTGGATATTTTCCTTTAGAGGACCAATTGTCTTACTTTATTTCAAAGCGCTTCAAGTATATGGTTAAAGGAATTAATATCAAGGTCCTTGGTGAGGGTGAATTAGCACTGACTAGATGGTTCTAAGGTGAGGGACCTAGGTGCACCAAAATGTGTAATTGCCAAGGGGCAAATGGAATTAAATGATACTCCAAGAGAGGGGTAAATGGTACACCTAAGGATGGCCCTAGGAATGTGACATGTGACATGTAGAACCATAAAGGGAGTTGTGGGCTTTGTGTACAGCACGAAGGAAAATTAACGTATGATTGTGAATGGAGCTTGTTGACACATAGATTGGCTGGGGGGATTAATTGAGTGCTATAGCCCGTGATTTGGATAGTGAAATCGTGTTGTACATACCATCTGATAGCTGGTTACATTGTTCTTGTCAATTGGTATGAGCAGGAGGTTGAGGTGGTTGTGTTGGGCTCGCCTTACACTATCGTCCATTGGTCATACGTGAGGGAAAAGGCAAATAACCTTGCCACAGGTTCTGCAAGCTGGTAAACGAAGGAGTTGGGCTGAGCTTTCTTAGGTCGATCGTCATGAGACTTGAGTGTGTAACGTGAAGACTGTGGCGTTGGAGTTGATCGAGAAGCAGAGCGCCATAGAGACAGAGATGAACTCTATTGTTGCACGTCTTTGCGCACTTGGCAGGCCAGGGCTTTCCGACAATCTCTAAGATGCAGAGACCCATCGTCAAGGAATGTTGAGGCGTCGCACACACATGCGTGTATAGATTGCTTTGGTCATGAGTGTATACTGGTGGCAAATGTTAGCACATCCGACGCATGTGTGGAGCTGCGTGGCAACAAGCATTGCAGATGGGTAAGGTGGCCCTACGCAATTGATCTCGTTGGTAGTGAGCCGGTCATCAGAGAAGGAGATCACGACTGCAGGCAAGACTAGTGTATGCCTGTTCTTATCCAGAGAGCATCCTCTAAAATTAATGCTCTTCAACGTTGATGTTCCAGTCGGGGCACACGAAATGGGATTTTGCAGACTATATGCCCCTACGCCTTCTTCTCTTGAAGCAAATTATGATTATCAGGCAACGCTGCTGCTACAATTCGAGCATGCGCTTCTTGCAGCTGTTTAATCACCTCAAGCTTGCCATAGTAGTAAGCATGTACAAATGATTTACCCAAGAGCAAAAAGTTTGATTTGGGAATTTTCGTAGATCATTGACTGAATTCAATTTTTTGGAATTTTTGTCCATACATTGACAGAACTTGACGTGCTTTTGAGTGGATTTGGTTATCTCGAAGTGGCTTGGTGTCGAATTGAGGTGATTGGGGAGGAGCTGAACATAGAAGTTTGGAACGGCGAGCTCTCTATTTCTTTATGCATTTGAGTTGTTTGAGTTTCAAATTTGATTGTACATTTGAGCTATGGTTTGGTTATTTCCCATTCCTTATGATTGCAGGGATTTCCCTAGTATAGGGAAAAGAGTATTAGCTTTGGTTGTGAATCCTTTGGGTTATGCCTATATAGCTGTTGTTTTGAACATTTGGAGTTTGCAGTTTATGGTTGGCGGTTGGGGTTTCCAATTGTAAATACAATTTTAGGTGGTTTTTTTTGTTTTAACCCACTTTATAGACAAAGGCAAAGCTATCGCTATGGAAGTCGAAGAAGGGTCTTCAAGGGTGGATCATGTAGACTCGAGAGTTCGGCTGACCCCACAAGAATCACGCCTAGTAGCCTATACACTGTCTGGTAGAATTGCTTTATTATAGGATGCCTTACAACAGATTCTGGCTCAACAACTGCAAGTAAACATAGGGCATTCCGAGCTTAGAAGAATGTTTCACAGAATGTCTACTTGACCATATCATGAGGAAAAATGTAAAGCTCCAATGGAGCCTGAAACCAGTGTTCATACCGTCAAGCCTAGGAGGGCTAAGGTGCCTAATATTGCCAATTATAAGCCAGAAAAGTATTCTGGTAGGGTCTCTGACCGTAGTTTTGATGTCATAGAAACATGGTTGCACAAATGGGATGGGGCTTCGCCATTTGTGAAATCAGGAATGGCATGAAGAAAATCCGAGAGGCCACCCACATGTTTAATGAGGCACCAGATAGATGGTGGATAAAATAGCAGAGGAATGGAGTGGCATCCACTACTTGGAAGGCGTTTAAGAAAGAATTTAGAAAACACTTCTTGCCTCTTGACGAAGCATCCCGACGAGCTTGGGATCAGTAAAGAAACCTTCGTCAGAGAAATTTCTCAGTGGGTTAAATACAGGATTTTATTTTTTAGTTGAATGATAGAATCAAGATAAAAGTTCGGACTAAGTAACTAAGTACACGAACACTCTAGATGAAGCAATTGCCATAGCCTTGAACTATGAGGATGCCAAAGGAAACAGACCAAGTGGGTTTGTGCAGACTGGGACTTGGTATGAGTACCCAAAGAAAATTGGGTTTGAGAAGAAGTGGGCTAGCAAAGGGAGTGTCTCACAACCTAGTGGCCAAGCCAAGCAGGCGAAGCTAATTGAGACTCCTTCTAAACTAAGTACCACCATTGGGGTGAAAAGAAAAGTAACTCCAATGGTAGCCCGGGCTTGGGAAATCTTCTTTGACCCTAGAGCAAAAAGAGAAGGCGAGGAGAGAAGGCTTCGTTTTGGAGGCCTTTAGCCTCATCAATGGAAAGATTATCCACGAAACAAGGATCGTCGAATGGCTGAGATGGTGATCTCAGAGTGCGATGTGGAGATGAAGGGAAGTCCCAGAGTAGAATTTAGCTGGCGGGATCTTCTCAAAGGTCAGTACATGTTTTGTTATGTGTGCATGTTGCTAAGTTGGTAAACAGTGCACATGACAATATCCTATCAAAGCCCGCAGCAATGGGATATACAACCTTGAGCAATACGGAGCTAATTAAGATGAAGGGGCAAGTGGCTAATCATGATGTCATTGTGTTGTTTGACTCAGCGTCAACGCACATTGTAATTAACTCCAAGCTCGTAAAGAGGCTGAAATTAAAGACTAGTCCATCTGACTATGCATATACAATTAGGATGGCAGATAAAAGTTCAGCTGAAGTATGGGTCCAAAGGGTTATCCAATTGGAACTTCGAATTTAGGACTATGCGGAGAAGCTGGATTTCAAAATGAATAGGCTTATGTAGATATAGCCCTGGGTAAGGCTTGGCATTATAAGAAGAATCCAACCATAGATTGAAAAAAACACATTTATTTGTTCAAGATGAATGATGTGCTATATGTCTTGCAAGGTGAAAAGGATTTGTCTCAAAGACCATTAGTTTCCATAATGGAAGCTCCAAAAACTCAAGAAGAGTTTTTGTTTCTTTATACAACATGGGTAGAGCCGATTGATGATCCATCGGCTAGCACTAATGTTACCCAAGATGAGGAGATGGCCAAGTTGGCTTATCATGTTGCAGAGGAGTTTTCCAACAGTTTTAGGTGTGAATTGCCTTTTGGGTTATCTCCAGAGCAGAATGTTCAACATAAGATTAAACTCATTTCGGGGGCAGAACCTATAAATAGGCCTCCCTTAGGTTTTTTTATGAAGAAGCAGAGGTGCGAAGACCACTGGAGGAATACCTCAAGCTGGAGCAGATTCAACCCAGTTTCTCACCTTTTGCTTCGCCAGTGATATTGAAGAAAAAGAAACACGATACGTTCCGCCTCTATATAGATTATAAAGCATTGAATAATATCATTGTGTTAAGCATAGGTATCCGATGGCTCGGATCAACGATGACTGATTAGATACATTACATGGAGCCATAATTTTCAACAAGATAGATCTTAAGTGTGGCTACCATCAGATTCGTATTAGAGCCGAGGATGTGCATAAAATCACTTTTAGAAGCAGGTTTGGACATTATGAGTTTTTGGTAATGCCATTTGGAATTACCAATGCTCCGGCTACATTCTCATGCTTATGAACAATTTACTTCGCCCATATATCGGGAAGTTTGTAGTATATTTTATTGACGATATTCTTGTTTTCAGCAAAAGTATTATTAAGCATCGTGAACACTTAAGAATAGTGTTCAGTACTTTGAGGAAAGCTAGATTGTATGTAAGTAAAAAGAAAATTGTATTGTGTATGGTAAGACTTGAATATTTAGGATTCATTATTACTCCTAAGGGGGTGGAAATGGATCCAAAGAACATGGTTGTGATACTGATTTGGCCTATTCCTTAGAATTTGACCGCTTTGCGATCATTCTTGGGATTTGTCCAATTGTATCGAAGGTATATCAAAGGATATTCTGAGATAGTATCGCCATTGACTGATCTGACCTGAAATAAACTATCTTTTATAAGGAGACAAAATCAACAAGAAAGTTTTAACGATAGTTGATCCCCAGAAACCGTTTTTCATAGAAACCGATGCAAGTGGCATTGCGGTAGGAGCAGTTCTCCTCCAAGAGAGAAGGCCAGTAGCCTTTGAAAGCAAGAAGCTTCCTCCCTCTCAACCAAATTGGCCAACTCATGAATTAGAGTTATATGTTGTTGTCCATGCTTTGAAAACATGGAGACATTATTTATATGGTTCAAAGTTCTATGTTGATGTTGATCATGACACTTTGAAACGTTTCTGTAAACAACCTTACTTAAAGGCCACCAAGCTAGGTGGGCAAAACTCATGCGGGAGTTTAACTTGATGATTCGATACCAAAGAGGGAAGGAAAATAAAGTTGTTAATGTGTTATCATGCATTATGCATAATATGAGTTTCACAATATTAGAGAGTGCTCTAATGGCTGAGATTAGAGAAACTCAAAGGTGGACGAGTTCATCCAGAGCCTTTGGCCTAAGGCTTATGTACTTAAACTTAGGGAAAAGGATGATCTGGCATCCAGAAAAGGCTAAACTTATGCAAAATATGCCATAGGGAATGGCATGCTAAAAAGAAATGGCAAGCTAGTAGTACCTAATCAAAATAATCTCAGGCAGAAGATTTCTTTTGGCTAAAAATGAAAAGCATATTCATAAATCTCTGACACGTCGTTTTTTTGTTAAGTAAGGCAGAGCAAGTGAAGCCACCTGGACTTTTGCAGCCCTTGGAAATACCACTAGGTAGGTGGGAGAGCATTTACATGGACTTTATTGTAGGTCCCTACGACACAAGGTGGATATGATTCTATCCTTTCAATTCATTCTGACTAGGGAGTCTGTTAGTACCCCGAAAGTAGCATTAAATATATATTTCATCTGCATGGATTACCCAGATCCATAGTGTCAAACAGGGATGTCAATTTACCAGTCATTTTTGGACTGCAATGTTTGAGGCACTAAGGACTAAGTTGGGCCTGAAACGGATGGTTAGACGAAAATAGTCAACCAGACTTTAGAAGGCCTGCTTAGAGCATATGTTTCATTGAGGCAACATACATGGGACAAGTGGTTGCCACTGCTCGAATTTGCTTACAATGATAGAAAACATTCCTCTACAAACAAATCCAACTACAGTTGAAATATCTCAGAAAGTGCCTAGTGCCGCAAACTGTGGTTTAGATGCGGGAGATGCTAGCACTTGCAAGAGCTAACATTCGTCAACCTATGGATAGAGCTAAGGTATATGCGGGTGAAAATAGATTTGTTAGGGAATTTAAGGAAGGAGAAAACACAGTCTTAAGTCTTTGACTGCATGAGAGTGTGCTAAGTTATCACCTGAATATTGTGGGTTGTGGTTAATTCTTAAAAGAATAGGCAAGGTAGCTTATAAATTAGAATTACCACACAGTTATAAGGTGCACCAGTGTTTCATGTTTCTCGTTTAAAGACATTTTTGCACCCAGGTGACTCACTAATCGAGGGTGTTGTTTTCTTTCAGGAGATAGAGGATAATGCAAGGTGCAAACTAACAAGAATCGTGGACCGAGGAACAATGCAAGTACGCAATATAAAAAATACCCATGGTGTTGGTTGCATGGCATGGTCTACCTCTATCTAAGGCTACTTGAAAATCCGTGTACCAGATGCGAAGAGCGTTTCCAGATTTTATCATTGAGGATACCGATGCCTGAAGAGGGAAGGAATGTTATGCTCAAGCTGAGATAACATGACCTCGGAAGGGTCGGTGGACATTTTTCTTAAAAGGACCAACTATTGTATTTTATTTTAAAGCGCTTCAAGTATATGGTTAAAGGAATTAATGTCAAGGTCCTTGGTGAGGGTGAATTGGCAGTGACTAGATGGTTCTAAGGTCAAGGGCCTAGGTGCATTGAAATGTGTAATTACCAAGGGGCAAAATAGAATTAAATGATACTCCAAGAGAGGTGTAAATGGTACACCTAAGGATGGCCCTAGGAATGTGACATGTGGCATGTAGAACCATCTAGGGAGTTGTGGGCTTTGTGTATAGCACGCAGGAAAATTAACGTATGATTGTGAATTGAGCTTGTTAACATAGAGATTGGCTAGGAGGATTAACTGAGTGCTATCGCCCATGATTTGGATAGAGAAATCTTGTGGTGTGTACCATCTGATAGATGGTTATGTTGGTCGTGTCAAATCTGCCCTCCATGGGGGATCCCCTTTGCAAGGTACTTGTCCTCTCTCTCTTCTATCCACATGGCAGCCTCGTGTCTATTAATATTCTATGGTCCACCCCCCCATGCACTCCTGATATGGGGGATCACAAGTGGAGAGGTGATCAATCCTATTCCTGAGAGTACTCTCAACGGAAGCAGAACGGAAGAAGGAGAGAGAGAAACAAAGAGCCACACAAGTTTTTGGTGGGTGCAGAACACCCTAATCTTCTTTTTTATTCATTTATATGTATTTAAGTATTGTACATAACCGGGGTAAAGGCACAGTGACCTTTAGCACTTAAAGGACAATGTGCCCTTAAGGGAGAACAACCAGTGAGCATACTATCCAATGCCCATCAATACATGACAATACTCAAACCGCTGACTAGGTAGACTCTTCGTCAGCATATCTGCAGGGTTATCATCTGTATGAACCTTGACAAGCCCTATGCGCTTGTCCTCAAGTACCTCCTTGATGAAATGGTACCCGACCTCAATGTGTTTGGTCTTTGCATGAAAGACCGGATTCTGTGCTAGCTGAATAGCATTTACTATGCAATGTCGGTACACCTATATGAATCCCTAAATCTCCCACTAGCTGATCAAGCCATATAGCCTCCTTGCAACCCTCTATGGCTGCAACATACTCAGCCTCTATGGTAGACAAAGCAACGCACTTCTGTGCGCGAGACGTCCACGACATTGCACCACTTGCAAAGGTGAACACATAACCAGAAGTGGATCTCCTACTATCCACATGCCCTCCATAGTCTAAATCTGTGTACCCAAGTACACGCATGTCTCCTCTACCAAAGCAGATACACATCTCCTTGGTACTCTTCATATACCACATGATGCACTTAACTGCCTCCCAATGCCTCTTTCCTGGATTAGCCATATACCACCTAATAACTTCCACTGCAAATGCAATGTATGGTCTAGTAGCTATAATAGCATACATAAGACTTCTAACCGCTGATGCATAAGTAACCTTGGCTATCATGGCCCTCTCCTCATATGATTTGGGACTATTTGTATGACTCAGTTTCACATATGGAGGCAATGAAGTACTCACTGCCTTCCCCCCCTCCATATTGAAACGCTGCAATACTTTTGTAACATACTCCTTCTGTGAAAGCCAAAGGAGTTTCCTACTCCGATCACGTGTGATGCGCATACCAAGAATATGACCTACAAGTCCCAAATCCTTCATATCAAAGGCCTCATGCAACTTGGCCTTTAATGCATCTAGCTCATAAGTATTCTTGCTAGCCTATAGCATATCATCCACATATGGTGCCAGGAGTATCAAGCTATTATCCTTAGCCCTTTTAGTGTAAAGGCACTGATCAATTTCACTCCTAAAACCCTAGGACCGAATGAAAGCATCAAACTTCTGATACCATTCTCTAGGCGCTTGCTTAAGACCACAGAGACTCTTCTTCAGCTTGCAAACTAAATGCTCTTTGCCATTTTCTTCAAAGCCTTCCGGCTACTCCATGTAAATTTCCTCATGCAGATCCCCATGCAAGAAAACTGTCTTGACATCCATCTGCATAAGCTCCATATCCTCTGCTGCCACTAGGCCAAGCATGCATCTAAGTGTGGTCATCTTCACAACTGGCTCCATATCCTCTGCTGCCACTAGGCCAAGCATGCATCTAAGTGTGGTCATCTTCACAACCGGAGAGAATATCTCATCAAAGTCCACACCCTTCTCTTGCTTGAACCCTTTAGCGACCAAACGGGCCTTGTACCTAGGCACATCATCACCTGCGACCTTCACATTGTAGACCCATTTACATGGCAATGCTTTCTTTCCATGTGGCAAGAAACCAAGTCCCAAGTCTTATTCTTCATAAGTGAACTCATCTCTAATTGCATAGCATACTCCCACTTGCGTTGATCCTCGCGCATCATAGCCTCTCTGTAGCAAGAAGACTTCCCACAATCAGTAAGCATCACATAGTCTACCCTTGGAACAAACCTATCAGGCAGTCTAGACACTCTAGATGATCATCTCAAAGGCATTTCAGCTTGTTGTCCCACTTGCATATCAGCCACATTTGGCTCATCATTTCCACTAATAGATGATCCATCATCTACCCTTGATTGTATACCTGTGGGAGTACTTGGTGATACCATTTCTTGCACATTTGGTGTATGGACAGCTTGCTGTCTATCAACATATGCAGGTGGATTCACGTCCTGGAAAGTGATTCTCCTCATTTTTACATCCCTCATGGGTGCCTTACGCATCTTCTCATTGAAGGCTACATCATGGCTGTGTATGATCTTCTTTGCTTCTAGATCCCAATCATGGCTGCATATGATCTTTGCTTCTAGATCCCAAAGACAATAGCCCATTTCTCCACTTTCACCATAACCTAGAAAGATGCATTTCCTAGACTTAGGATCTAGCTTCTTTCGAACCTCTCTGAGCACATGTGCATATGCCTCACACCCAAATATACGCAAATGAGAGTAAGAGAGCTTCTTGCCACTCCATGCCTCTTTAAGAATACCACCATCCAAACTCTTACTAGGTGATCTATTGATCATGTGCACTGCAGTCTTCATTGTCTCAGCCCAAAAACCACCAGAAATACTTGCAATGGAAAGTATGCATTCGAAAGAAGCTAGATCCCAAAGACAATAGCCCATTTCTCCACTTTCACCATAACCTAGAAAGATGCATTTCCTAGACTTAGGATCTAGCTTCTTTCGAACCTCTCTGAGCACATGTGCATATGCCTCACACCCAAATATACGCAAATGAGAGTAAGAGAGCTTCTTGCCACTCCATGCCTCTTTAAGAATACCACCATCCAAACTCTTACTAGGTGATCTATTGATCATGTGCACTGCAGTCTTCATTGTCTCAGCCCAAAAACCACCAGAAATACTTGCATTGGAAAGTATGCATTGCAACCTTTCTTGAATGGTACGGTTCATCTTTTCTGCAACTGGATTTTGCTCTGGAGTATGAGATGTGAACTCCCTCTTAATCCCATGTGTATCATAAAAATGCTGAAAGTCATGAGAGAGATACTCTCCACCATTGTCAGTCCGTAGGCATTTAAGCATTCTACCTGACTGATTCTCAACCAAGGCCAGCCATTTCTGAAATACCGGGAACACATCACTCTTCCGAGCTATAGCATAAGCCCACACTTTTCTAGTTGCATCATTAATGAATGTCACATAGTATTCAGCCCCGCCTAATGGCCGTGTAGACATGGGACCACATATGTCTAAATGCACCAAATCAAGCTTTTCAAACTCTTTCTTTCCCCTTCTTTTATGGACTGATTTAGTTTACTTCCCATAGAGACAGTGCTCACAAAATTCAAAATCAGAGAAACCCAAATGCTGTATATAACCCAAACAGCATAAGAGTTTCATCCCATTTTGGCTCATATAGCCCAACCGGCAATGCCATAAAGAAGTACTTGGTTGCTCGGTTATTGCAACAACATGATCAAACACCCGTGATATATGTAAGAAATACAAAGTCCCACACTTGGCACCCCTTGCCAAAAGCATAGAGCCCTTCTAAAATTTTCAACTCCCAGAACCAAAGATGGTCTGAAAACCAGCATCATCTAGCTGACCCGTTGAAATGAGACTCTTGGTCAGCTTAGGCACATGTCTCACATTTTTTAAAATAAATGCAGACCCATTTACAAAAGAAAACTTTGTCACCTACTCCCACTATGTCACATGCATAGTCATTTCCAAGATGCACACAACCTGTCTTTCCACTGTCATAAGTGGAGAACCATTCCCTATGGGGAGTAACATGGAATGAAGCACCAAAATCCAAAATCTAATCTTGGGAATATGCATCATCTAAAGTGGTAAGCAACTCTACAGATAAACTAGACATGAAGAGAATGTCATTGTCACTATCATGTGTGACTGCATTGATCTCCTCGATCTTTACTTTTTCTTTGTCCTCTCTTAGACTCTCTTCCTTCTGATTTGCACCTCAATTTGCATTCTTTTTCTTATCCTTTTGCTCTCTTTTAAGCTTGTAGCAATCCTTTTTCATGTGGCCCTTCTTGCCACAATAGTGACACTCAATGTTCCGTGCCCTAGACTTCCTATGGGACTTCCCTCTTTCTTGAAACTTCCCCTGGACTGTGATCTGCGCCTTTGCACATTTAAGACTGCATCCTACTTGTTGCCTTCCATTGACTTCTGTCTAATCTCCTCGGTCAACAAGCTACCAACCATATCATCAAAGTTCAATACTCCACCAGGTGCAGAGTTACTGATAGCAGTACGAAAAGTATCCCATGAGGATGGTAATGATCATAAGAGAAATATGGCTCTCATTTCCACATCGAAATTCAACTTTTGAGCTTGAAGCTGACTGAAAATTATATTAAATTCATTCAAGTGCAAAGCTATGGATACTCCCTCCTTCATGTGCAGCTCAAACAATCTTTTCATGAGATAGACTTTATTTGAGGCAATCTCTTTCTCATATGTAGCACATAGCTTTTTCCATAAAGCTTCCATAGTCTTTTCACTGACTACTTTGAAATAAACTGTCTTCCCAAGATGAAGTCTAATGGTAGACTTTACCAATGCATCCAACTCATTCCATTCATCTGTGGACATAGCTGCAATTCCTTGCAAGGGTTTTATCTGCTTCTTTTGAATAAGCACATCCCTTATCTGTTCTTTTCACAAAGAAAAGTTTATCCCATCAAACTTTTTAATGCTGAAAAACTCCTTTTTAGACATGAAAGAGGATGCCATGATGCAAATAAAGCAAAATCCCAAATGCTAGTACCTGCAAGAGAGAATCATACCAAATACCAAATGCACCCAAATATGTATGCCACAATAGAGTGAAATATCACCAAAACTCAAAGCTCAAAGCATCAAAAGATACAACTAACTTATGTGCATGTACTATGAATCCATATGAGCAAATCTGGCCCAAAAGAAAATGCCAACTGCAATGATAATCCAAAATGCCAATAAGTGCCAAATGGCTTAAGCATAAACACCGTCCATGGAAATATGCATCAACAATCTCTCATCCAAGAGAGCATATCACTATCAGTGCATCACCTGTAATGTGTTAAATGGCTATCCCTCAACATAAAATAGCATCCATGTGCAAAGCGTCCATAAAAAATAGAATCTCACAAGTCAATCTAGGCTTATCAACACATCCAATAAGGATCGCAATGCATCCAAATGGCCTATAAATCATCCACTGCAACCCGATGCACACCACGAATGAGCACACATGGCTTAAACTACAACCAGAGTGATCTACATAAAGTATGCTCAAGAAATCATGGTCCCACGACAATGATCGCTACTGAAAATAGAACCTAAGATGCCTCAAAACATAGGCACCATTGCATAATTCAACAAGACAATCTGCAAATATCTCTCTTTTACTGGAACTCCAAAATCCCAACCAATGAGTGAGAAATGGAAGTCAACACTTATCCACTGCCATGTGGCATAAATCTAAGGTTTCAAAACCTTAGAATGAAAAATACATAACAGAGAGACAAAATCAAATACACAGAGATCTATAACTCTGATGAAAATACTCCACTAAACCACGCAAGAAACGTTTTTAAAAACTGAACTTTAAACTCTACCAGAGTACGAATGATGAGCAACATAGAAGTTTTAGGACTTCCTGAGTTCACCAGAATTAACAAATCTGCAAATGGTTGCTCCAAACTTGAGTTACCAACACCCGGATAAAAAAAACGTTGAAACTGACACAGTGAGTCGAAAATCCAACGAAATGATTCCAAATTCAAGAATGAAGGTGTTTCCAAGCTCCTGAAGTGAAATTGATACCAAAAGCAGACAATGGTTGCCTTTACAAGTCAATACGGTACAAGTCAATACGGAGTCTCTATCGTCGAACAGAACAGGGAAAAGCTTAAAAAATAACTTTTTCTTTGAAAACACTTAACAGGCTCTCAAAACCACTTCGCAAAACCTAAGTGACTTTTTCAAAGATTCCTTCAAGGTCTCTGCGCACTCGGATGCAAGTAAAATCACCCACAAAGCTTCAGAGCTGCTGAGCTTCCAAGCATTCACGCATGCTCAACTAGATTACCCGAGCTCTGATACCAGTTGAGAGTGCTCTCAACGGAAGCAGAACGGAAGAGAGAGAGAGAAACAGAGAGCCACACAAGTTTTTGGTGGGTGCAAAACACCCTAATCTTCTTTTTCTTTCATTTCTATATGTGTTTGAGTATTGTACATAACCGAGATAAAGGCATAGTGACCTTTAACCTCCACAATTCCAACCTCTGTAGCAAAGGGGGTAGGGGGCATGAAGCCTTTACTTTCAATGGGGTGGGTCTCCATGGAGCAGAGATGGTAGGGAATCAAGCCCATGGAATACAAGTAGCGTGAGCAGTTGCCAGAGCAACAGCGATGTAGAGACAGGGGAGGGGCAGACATGGTAGGGAATCAGGCCCATGGAATACAAGTAGTGTGAGTAGTTGCCGGAGCAACAGCGATGTAGAGAGAGGGGGGGGAAGGGAGAGAGAGAGAGAGAGAGAGAGAGAGAGAGAGATGGAAGCTCCTCAAAAAAGAAAGAGCTGGAATGGTATAAGGAAGCAGTCAAAAGCATGCCAAGTTTCTCAAAACTCCCCCTTTTGTCACAACCCTATTGCCATACAAAATTCTCTTAATGTCGAAACATCTGCTTGCCTCAGTGATCATTACAACAGCAGCAAGTTAAAACGTGCAAGCACATTTGAGGCCACATCTTCTTTGTTAATATTTTTCTCATATCCATGCTTACTTAACTGGGAGCAAAGTGTAACAAGTCAACCCCTCCCTAACCTTATAAGCAGCGAAGCGTTAATGAGGAATCAGAATTGGAAGTATTCCAGTTTCATCTTCAGACGAGCGAAAATGGTAGATTGAAAGGAAAAGTAATAAAAATTGAAATTTTATTCGGTAGCACTATATCAATACTGAACCTTTCAGTTAAATTCAACTCAAAAGATTTAAGGGAAGAGATGAATAACCTTCTTAAATCTGGGAAAACACATGAAATCTCAAGATTGACTAAAAATATCGCATGTCTCTTACATATAAGCATTGCCTCATCCATTATCCTATGGCAGCAAATGCAGCAATCTACAAAATCACGCGTGTTCAAGAGCATGTCTTTCCATCTATCGAAGGCATTTCCAACATAGCTCCAGCATGTTCTTTCCCGGGCTTCACTTCTGTAAACAAAAAGCCATGAGAAAATTTATTGTCCATTAAGCAAATTTGCTAGCTCAAAGAGGTAAGAAAGAGCAGATTTGCCAGCAGAGACACAAGCTAGATATTGAGGCAATCCCAAACACTTTGCTACTTAGAAAACTGGAAAGTGCTGGACAAAAGAACATTTACAATCATAGCTCAGCGATCCTGATACGCTCAGCAAAATTAAAATTAAATCACGCCAAATGACAGATAGGTATAATATGCAATCAAAATGGTAACGCTAAGAGCAGCATGGTGTAAGCATATACCTAGATGAATCCAGGAACATTCCCAAACTCATCCTCTAAAAACACAACATAGTGCAGTTTCAATCTCATGATAGTCACTCACGAGGTTGAAAACCATAAACTCCATCATGCATAGCAGGGACTAGCTACTATGACATCGCCACTGACGTCATCAGCGCCCAACAATGGGTGTAGACCATAGTCTCTCACATACAAATCCACACACCCACACATACTTGAGCATCCATTTATACAAAGTCTTCGTACTGAGTTTCTATCGGCACTCCGGAGGTGAAGGGCAGACTCAGCCATGACGAAGGCTAGCATGGTGTAAGCACAAGCAAGCCTTTCATTTTCAACTTGATGAGAAAGGGACTACAGGGATTTTCACAGCAGAACAATTGCTACAATCTGGCCAACGTCTGGAGTGTCATTGTCGGTTTAGCTTTGCTATATTTTTTATATATTCCACGGCTATAATAACTTCTTTTCTAAACAAGCCATACACGTAAAGCTAGACAAAATAGTCACAATGCTGTAAATTATGCCTCTGCCAAACCTAGTACTGTGTATTATGTCTCTATCTAGCCAAAACTCTTAAAAACTAGTGCGGGTTACTAAACAGCATGGACTTAGACCTAACGAAAAGAGCCAGATTCTTCATAAGATCTCCTTGTTTCTTCCAGGCTGTGGTACAGGATGAATGATCTTATGTTCTCTGACATAATATCAAAGCCCGGTTGTCAATTTGGGACAGCCGTGGTTTCAAAGCCAAGCTCATGAGCCGAGCACAGAAGATCTACAACTGAGACCTTCTCCATCGTGTCCTTACCAAGAAGGGAGAAGCTTCCACATTCAGATGTGTTTTGAGTGGCTTGCAGTGAGTGCAGGAAGGATTATAGACTTCCAATCATCTATACCCTAAAATTCCAAATTTCTGTGAGGCTGGAAAGTTGGATAGAACCAACTACCTGATCTAGAAAGTGAAGATTCAAAGACATTTGGTGGCCAAGGAGAGACGTAAGGTATGGAGATGAGACGCAATGACTTCAGCAGTGTGATGGGAGCGAGTACAATCCAAGCAGATTCAGACAGTGTGCGGGGGTGAAGACTAACGGATGCAATTGCACTCTCCATGATTAGAGGGACGGTTGTGGATGCGGTGATACTCCATATCTGATTGGCACAGAAAACACGAGGCATGGAAGATCTCTATGAGACAAGTTCACCATGATGATGGAGGAAGGACGGTCTGCTCACAACTTCCTTGTGAGGGTGAATATTCTCAAGAATCAACTTGCGGTGGACAGCACTCAGTTGGCAATGTTATTGGTCAATAAGATTCCCAAGACCTACCAAGGGTTGGTGACAACTGTTACTGCAAGAAAACGGTTGAAGCCAATCATGTTTGAGGATCTAGGCCCACTGTTGCTTAGGAAGAGGTGCTGATGAAGCTGTACAATGGGAATGACGCCGACGAGAAGGCATTTATGGGCAAGGGCAAGACTGGCAAAGGTAGCCCCGGAAAAAGAAGGATGCCAAGGGGTTATCAAAAGATGATGGGAAAAGCAAGAAGAAAAAGGATTGCTAAGGATTGCAAGAAGAAGAAGGCTGGCCAAACAAATGAGGACAACCACTCAAAGACGATGGAATCAGACATGACAGTTGCCAATGGGGAGACAGAGGAACCTTCTTGGTGATGACTCCAAGTCTTAACGAGTTGAAGTTCACAAACCCAAGAGTGACAGTGTCCATGGCAGAATCAAGGAGTAGTTCACAAATTAATACCATCCCATATTTTACTTAAGTCTTGTGAATGATCCTTCAACTCTAAGCTTCCTTCCTTTCTCGAGATGAAAATGCTAAGCCCCTTGCAAATTATTGGGAGAATTTCCCACTGTATCACATAGCATTGTTTAGTAAGGTCTAAGCCTATAAAGGACGGAAGAGGCTAACTTATCATCCTGCCCCTCAGTTACCACCAGAGGAATTGAGTCAAGACATCTACCTATAGCAATGGTTCACTCCAATCTAAGGTGTACAGCTCTTGATAGAACCGATTGCAAGTTCAGGACAACTCCTTGTCACCCTCTATGACATCCTCACATTCTTGATTCTATTTTCAACAAATGGTGACTTTTTTTTACTAAGGGACTTCAAAAACACTTTAAAGCATTCGTCTCCCTCCTTGATCCAGTGGGACTTGGAGGAAATTTTGGCACATATAGTTTGATGTGCTCAAACTCTCTACGCTCAATTCAATGCTTCTTCTCTTCTTGAATTCTAATGTCAAAAGGAGAACTTGTAAGTAAATATCTGCACTGTCAAGATTAGATCTAATATCGTCTTCTTTGGCTCCTTTGGCTTTGGTCCTCCTGATTCACTCTGCACTCAACTACTCTATGATTCTTTCAATGGCATCATCCACAAATGGATGATCCCCATCTTATTGGTGAGTTCGGTATTAGCTTGCAAAATCCCTTTCATTTTGGAATAAACTCCTGATCATCTGCAATAACCGTATTGTACGCCAATTGCATGTTATACAAAGTAAGAGTGCTCTTAAAGTATTGTATTTCCCACAGCTTCCAAAGATTCACCAAGTTCGTCCATTTAGTGAGCTCCTTCCCCCTACATAACCTTAATGTGCTTTTGGCCTTATCTATACTACTACAAATCATTATTGTAGGGTTTAGCCATAAGCCTCTTCATCTAATTACCTTTAAGCTTTTGGTTGCCACATTTTCATCTCTGAAATCAATGGGAGATCGGGGAAAGAAACCTAGATATATGCATCCTACATTGGCAAGTTCCAAGGATCCAAATCCAAAAATCACTAGCATACTCCATTCCTGGAGTCCCTATCTTAATAAAACCTCAGCCTATATCTTCTTTTTGTTCTGCATTGCTGCAGACGACTTGGACAAACCCGCTACCTAGACCTTGGACTTCTACCGTGGCCTCAAATTCTTTCAGCCCAATCTATGAACATGTTGCCTAAAACGTTCTTGCTTTTGCACATTTGTGTACAAGAATCACTCTCAAGGACTGAGATAATAGACACTAGTAGAACAGCCAAAATACCTCTAAGTATATTCCTCAAAACACAGGTCAAACCTTTACAATCAGGTGCTGCCCCAATCCTCAGTGGAGAGTCAGTTGTCTGCAACTAACTCTGCAAGGACGTGTGGCTTCATGTGAGTCTTGTAGTAATACCTCAAATGGGCTCTTATTTACGGGTGAGGGAGACAGTCTGTCCCTCCAAATCTGGATTTTCCACCAACTGTCCAGCCTGTAAAGCTGCTGCAAGGCCTGTGGGATGCCGATACCAGACTGCTCCCTTTTGGCTTACCCTGGGCTTTATAAGCTGCACAGGCCACTTGTTTGGGCCCTTGACTGGGCCCCCATCTGCCCCAGGCTTGGCCAATCTTATGACACTATCTTGTAGCCTACGCTACCCACCTGGCAGCCCTTGCTGCTGCCATAGTTTGTCCACACAGTTGCCCATGTGCCAGCCTATAAGCTGTCCACACGGCAGCCCTAGTGATGGGCCGGATCCATTTGATCTGTCCATGTGGCATGCATACCTCACGCCCACATGGATCTCTCTCATGCTCCTCAATCCTATATAGGTGTTATGTCCCAATGCTCTCCTCATATGCGGGCTTCCAGGTTGGACAACCAACCATCTACTCCAACATATCTGATGAGTTGCAGATGAGGCTTTTCGAACACAAAGCCTAGATGTGCCACAATCAGAAGACACGTACAATTCAATCCAATGAACCGGGCAAAGCACTTGAGCAAATATACATGGAGCATGGGGGGTCCAGTGTTAGGGGACTCTAGCAACAAGGTAGTGGGGCATCAAGAGCTGTTGGTAGTAGGTACAAGGTGAACCTTTTTTTCAGTTAGATTTTAAAACTGTTGAAGTTCACATTGTTCGAAGTTGGATCTACCTGTTAAAGTTGACATCGTTTGAAGTTGGATCTACCTGAGAGTTTCCATTTGGTCGAAAATTCTCCCTACGATTTTACATCCTTCTACAGCGTGGGAGGTGTAGCTTGGTATCAAGGTCAATTAGGATACATGCCTAGATTCTCCAACAAGCTACACCTAGGTCGTATAGTCATGTTAAGGTGCTGTCCTAATGTGCAGCTCGCACCAAGTGGGCAGGGGTTTTACGCATTGTCTCTAACAAGCAAATGGGACCGGCCCTTTGTGAATCTTCATCCTTAAGCCCAGGCTGTTGCGGACTTCCCATTGTGAATCTTCTTCCTTGATGATCTCTAGGATTGAAGTTTGGCAGTCATCCCTCTTAACCAATGACGAGTTGACAACATTTTCATTGTTTAGATTAGCATCTAGAATTATTATTTTAGTTAGCAATGCCTAGAATTTGTATGTGTGATCCATCATGTTCTTCGTTTTGCTTAATTCTTGAAGAGGAAGGACTGTGGTTTGGTTGGATTTAAAACCTTCTCGATACTCTTTTGTGTTCTAACTTGTACCTCTCGAATTTATAGACGTTTTCAATGACATCTAACATGCTCTCAAGGCTAAGCATTAGACAAATTTGGACAATTCCTTGGCATCTTTGATGATAATCACTCAAGTTTACTTTTTGGGCACACCAGATTATCAACCTTGAAAAATCTGTAAAGAACTTCTTACTTGACCACAAGCCATGGAGAGTTGTCACGGGCAATGTAAAAGTATGATCTCTAGCAAACAACCTAAAAGTGATGCTAACTGCACACAAGCATTTACATAATGACAACATGCCTTGAACAGTTTTTTTCCCATAAGCAACGTATCTACCATAAGAATGAATCATAGCAAATCGTCTGAATTTGAAAGTGAAGTCAAGATGACTAAGCGATGCCGCTCATTGAGAGCAGCTCCAAGTCATACTACTTTTATAGTTTTTATTATGTAATTTGGTGGATGAGGACATTAATCATTTTTGTTGTTCGAAGTCTCTGAAGAGGATGAAATAAAATATTGCACAAACTACTATCGTGCCCAAATTCAGACAGGACAGAATCGTGCACACAGGTTGACATTAGGCTCAACGATTAAAATAAATTCAATCACAGAAACCATCGCAAGAGATGGGGATTCAGGAGAGAAGGGGGGGCACCTAAGTTCCCGCGCTCGTTGAGCTTTGCTTGAACAATCATGTTGGAAAGAACGTGAATGGCTTCGCGGGCATCAGCAAGGAGCTGGTCGATGCGAGCAAGGTCGGAGACTTGACGATTTTCATCGAAGGAGGCACGGATTTTTCGAGAGGACTCCAGCAGCATCTGAGTATCGCCTGCAAAACATTTTCTGCGGGCACGCAAGAGGCCTCTGTAGAGAGCAAGGGGCTCGGACCCCATCAGGGTAAAATATCGTGCACAATGTATGCCAATGTAAAGTATTCTGCACTAGCCAAAGAATTGTGCACTAGTAGGGTAACGCCATATCGATGCCCAAAATGTTCTCTTTGCCAAAATATTGTGCACAATGCATGCCACAGAATTGTCCACTAGCCAAAGAATTGTGCACTAGTAGGGTAATGCCATATGAGATGGTGATGCCCAAAATATTGTGCACAATCTACACACCAAAATATTGTGCACAATGCATGCCACATAATTGTGCACTAGTAGGGTAATGCCATATGAGATGAGTGATGCCCAAAATGTTGTGCACAATCTGAGCACCAAAATATTGTGCACAACGCATGCCACAGAATTGTGCACTAGTAGGGTAACGCCGTATGAGATGAGTGGTGCCCAAAATGTTGTGCACAATCTGTGTGCCAAAATATTATGCACAATGCATGCCACATAATTGTGGACTAGTAGGGTAACGCCATATGAGATGAGTGATGTAATACATTTGGCATGCTCATCTTCGAAATTTTCTCTCTCATCACCACTCACGCTTTTGAAGTCGAGTCAATTGGAAAGGAAATGTAATTTTGGGAAGAAATTATGGCCCTCCCTGTGCCTCTCCAGCTCTCTCTCCCCCTCTCCCTCACTCCACCTCTCTCGCTCCCTCAATGGCAATAAGTCGTTTGCATTCTTACAATGTTTGATTAACCTAAGTTTGTGCTTGATTAATCATCTGTCCTCATAGCTAAGGCGGCTAAGAGCTGACCAACAGCAATTGTAGATGAAGGGAGCCTAGAGGGAGGGAGGGACAGGGGAGAGAGAGAGAGGGGGGGGGGGGAGGGAGGCCAGTCGAGTGAGAGGCGATAGATGAAGGGAGGCTGGAGAGAGAGACAGAGAAGGGAAGGGAGGCTGGAGCAAGCGTAGAGTGAGAGAGAGAGAAAGGGGAAGGTAGATATAAGGAGAAAGTCAGGCGACGACGGAGGATTCAAGATGGAGCTAGAGGCTTCCCATAGCCAGAAGCTCAATCGATGCCCCAATACCTAGCTTCTGCTTACCTTTATTTTTTCCATGCTCCATCGCTTTCCCTTCGATTTATGCTAATAGCCATTTTTAAGCAGAGCTTTACACATCATCTTTTTCTATGAAGAGTACTCGGTGGCACCTGCCTCCCTATTAAGGGCTTGTGCTCATCATTAATCTGTGAAGTCTTTTGTGCACTTAGTGGTCTCAACTCCTTTAAGGTGGAAGCTTGTTTGGGTATTTCCCTCTACCTATGTGAACATCTATGGTTACCTTGTTTGGGTATTTCCCTCTATCTATGTGAACATCGATGGATGAGAGCATTTGGGCACTGTCAAAAGTGGTTTAAATGTTACTTGAGGACATTTGCATCTAAGGCCAATTTCCATACTACGAGGTCCTACATTATAAATGATCACGATTGAAATCTTACATCTAATTGCGAAGTTATGATTTGTGATGCCATGAGTCTTAAACTCTCAATGCATTAAATGACACCACATGCTAGCTCTCTAAATCTTAAGACTCTAATAAGTATTATGATCAATACTAACAAGCATATTAGGCACCGTGGTAAAGTTTTCTAAGCAACAAATAGCTTTTTTGACCATTGATTATTTACAGCTTAAGTGATTGAACCTCAAATGTTTCACTTGATTCGAATGATGTTTGTCACTTCATGCAAACAATGCTTACAAGTCATTAGGCAAAAGTGAACACATATTTTCTAGAATGGAGAGACCTTCTGGCCTAAAAGGTAGGGGCTCATGATTTTCAATAACTTCAAATTCTAAGTTGATAATGATTGGATATATTACCTTTTATAGGCCTTCTCTTATGGGATATGATTTTAAAATATGAATCAATATGAGAGTGTTTAAAAGTGAAGTCTCATTTGATATTCTTATCTAGTGGAAGCTAATACTAACATGTTCACAAACATGACAAGGCCAAAATTTTACATCACAAGCCTTTATGTTGGTACAATAAAGATGATACCTATACACTTTTGCATAGATTAGTTTGTAAGATCATATAATGATGCCTCAAGTATGAATATGCTTACTGGAAGGCATATATGGTTTGATAAAATTGTGGTTAAAGATATCGAAATCATTAAGGGTGGAAGGGCAAAGACCCACAGTATATAATTACATGTTTAAAATTTGAATCTCAATCAAACCCTAATAATGACACATGATTTGACAAAGGAACACACACATGGAGATGGTCCCATGTGGTACCTTATCTCGACATGGTAGAATAGACCACTGGTAAAGGTAATACGTGGCAATTGCTTACCACATTAATAATACACGATAAGGCACACATGGTATATTGCCACATCATTGGTACCATGTCAGCTCTATCACCACATCATCTTGGGTTAAAAGTAACTTCCCTTAGGTTAACCTAACCTTACTAGGGTTAGTCAAAGTAGACCCTATCCAATGAGGTCATCATTCATACAAGGACATGTTATTAAGCCCTAGAATTAGGTCTTTTTTCACACAAGCACATGTGCTCAAGGCCAAAAACCCTAAAATTTGTTTCACTCCACCCTACTATTAAAGGATCATAACTCTACCAAATCAGCTCCGAATTGGACTTAGTTTGGAACCACATTTCAGGCATCAAAATCCCAACATTTTGGCACATTTTTAAAGGGAGAAATACTATTTTTTGGACATCATTGCAAAAGCTAACTTTGCAAAAAAAATCATCATAACTTGATCAAATCACATTAAAGTTAAGTGAAGTTCACCATCAACTTAAACACATCCAATCAACATTTGAAACTATTTTTTTGTAGTTTTGGAACACTTGGTAAAAGTATAACTCTTGTTAAAAGTATTGACACCATTATAATATCTTGATCATAATTGATGAGAATTTAGTTACGTTTTCGTATGTAGGTTTCCCATGCTAAAAACCATAATGAAAATTTCCTCTTACTTGAAAATTTCCTCCGTTAGTGTTGTGTTGATCATTTTGATCAAACTGTTTTCTTTCTACAATCTCTTTCATACTACCCAAATTTTTTACAATAATTGTATTGAAATCGTAATATGTTATTGAAGAATTTCCTCTACCTTTGAAATTTCCTCTACTGGAATGAATATAATTGTCAATATTTTCTACTTTGTTGCTCAAGTTGACTATAATGTTGATGCTTATGTTGATGTCCACTCCCTCTATATGATGGTTTGCCTCTTCCTTTACCTCTATTAGAGGTAGCAAAAGCTTTTTCATTGTTTGTCCTTTTCTAGCTTGAATTGTTTGTCTCCTTAATGCCAATAAGACATAATAGAGCTCTTTGGGGAAGGGCAAGAAGCAAGCTTTTTGAGCGAGTTTAGGAGCGAGTTTTTTTGGCAACCAGTGTGTTTTGTTCCACCTATTCCACTTAGGACATCTCTCTCTCTCTCTCTCTCTCTCTCTCTCATATTAATCCTCATTAAGTCTACATGGTGTGTAGTTTGTAAACACAAAAGGCCTTCATTTCATTTTTACAACTTCTCAATTCCCATTTCTCTATCTCTCTCTCTCTCTCTCTCTCTCTCTCTCTCTCTTTCTCTCTCTCTCATCCTCAACAAGCTTGTATCATACGTAGTCCGTAAACACAAAAGTCTTGTATTTCATTTTTAAAGCTTCCCAATTTCATCCACTTGAACTCTCTCTCTCTCTCTCTCTCTCTCTCTCTCTAATTCATTTCTATCTTCATCCTACGTGTAGACCCTCTATCTTTGTCTATGTCTTTTTGTCCCACCAATTTGGGCAAAAAAAATTTAGCCCAAAAGGGCTTTTAAAGGAGAGTTGGCATGCACCATGCACCGAATCACCCTAGAGATGAAATTTCATGAAATTTTTGTTGTGAAACTTTTGTTGTTAGCAAAAGTTGTGAAACTTTTGTAAGCCCAAACTCGGAGAGAGAGAGAGAGAGAGAGAGAGAGAGAGACAAAAAAAAGAAATCAAATAAATTTTTGAAAGCCCAAACTGGCGCCCTCCTCTGGATGCCAATTTGTGCTTTAAAATAATTTCACAACTTTTGCTAAAAATGTCCAAATACAGTCATGTTATTAAAACGATCGGAATACATCAAATGAGCTCATTTCTCTTGTTATTTTCATGAAATTCCATCTCTAGTGTAATTTTGTGCATACTAGCTCTCCTTTGGAAGCCTTTTTAACCTAAAGAATTTGCCCAAACTGGTGGAAAAAAAAGTTAAATTATCACAACAAAAAAAGGAGAGAGAGAGAGAGAGAGACAGAGACACAGAGAGAGAGAGAGAGAGAGAGAGAGAGAGATGTTATAAGGGGAGTAGGTGGAACAAAACACATTGGTTGCCAAAAAAAACTCACTCGAAATACTTGCTCCTGGCACACACTCAAGTTCTTCCAATGTTGGCACATGCTTTTGAATTGCTATCCTTCACCAAATCCATTCAGAATGACTTGCGTAATTTTTTAACTTCATGGTCTCTCGTACCTACAAGTTGCATTAAAGTCTATAAGAGGCAGATTGTACGCAAGTGACACTTGTCACTAGTGATGATGGGGCCATGTGCGAAGGGTCCCAAACCTTGAACAGCCTAGTCACACCTAGTGGAGGACCTCATTTCTCGAAATGCACACATGCATAGAGGCCTCCTTCAAGTTCCAAGTATTATATGCCTTTAGTAACAACATAGCCCGCTATATGTGGGATATGATAGGTGGTTTTCAGATGCTGAATAGTACACCACACGCACAGCTTTTAGCTTTCGCCAACACCATCCCTTAAGCTGAGGTGAGGGGGCAACAAACATGCATCAGTAGTAGTAGTAGTGCATCCAACGCATGCTAGCAATCAAGTGTGATTCCTAAGGAGGTGATAGGATTTCAATGTTGATAACATGTTTTTGTATGGGATTTATATAATTTCAATTAACACTTTTGTGATTTAGAGAAAACTAACAAAACAAAATAACAAACTTATGTGCACTCCATTCATCCAATATGTTTGGGATCTATTAATGTTGAAGTAGAGGGGCTTAAAAGGATAGGGTGAAGACTTCGATTAGTTTAAGGTGGAGAGACGAGGGCAGAGCACTCCACATGGGAGTGTGTGTGTGTGTGCACGTGCATGCATGCATGCGTGTGTGCATGCATGTGTGTGTGTGCACGTGCATGCATGTGTGTGTGTGTGTGTGTGTGTGTGTGTGTGTGTGTGTTAGGACTATAGGAAACTGCCCTGGGAACAGGTAATGGTTCTGCATACTGGTATCAAATGATAAACATAATTTTGCATCGGAATAAAGTATAAAATTCACAAAATACATAAATTTTAAATACAATTTTATATTGGAATGAATTATGAAATACATGAAGTAGAAAATCCTTAGCATTTATACTCTCCATTTGGAGAGATGAAAAGCAATGTGAGCAATGAAGGCATTGATCTCATTGGCAACTGAACTAGAAACATAGTCCAATGTCGGGGACTGTTACCTGCATCCATCCAAGAGAAGGTTATTTTAGACTACATACATCTTCTAGCTTGGGATTGCAATGCGTGTGTCATAGACCTCGACTGCTTGTTATTGCAGTCCGGAATATGACCCAGTAGTCAACCAAGAGACCTAGCTATATCATAATTAGCTTGAAAAGAGAATAATTATTGCTAAAGGTTCTAAGCTAGAGGGAGTTGCCAAGCCCATAAGTCCAAATTCTATGAGCTAAAGCTTAGATTGCCTAGAAAAAAGGAAGCCATTAAGATTAGGTACAAAAAGAAAAACTAGAGGACTACGAACATAGTTGATTAGTGCCATGTAAGGGAGACTTTCTCTTAATAATTTAAAGAAAAGGGGATAAACATCTTGTTTCGAGAACATAGAAAAGCAGTAGGGATGTTAGAGAACTAGCATATTCAGAGGTCTAAAACTCAGGCCATCCACACTTTCAACAAGGGAACTATGATAAAGGATGCATATACAGTAGTTTGTACACCCAAATTATTTGAGTCATGCCATCAAGGGTAACTTACAAAATCACCAACATATCCACTGCTAAATTCAAAGAGGGACTTAACCATATTTTCTATGATTGTTCAGAGATCATTTCATGCATGAATTCCACCCAGAATTGCGCAAGCCCAAGATAAATGGAGAACCCAATAAAAGATATCGGACCACCTTTCACATGCTGAAATATACCAACTTAAACACAAGTTTTTAAGGCAATTGGATGATCCTAGAGTCATCCGTAAGCCAGGGCATAAACTGCAGACATGCAAAAGAGAGGCTACAAGTCCAAATGTCGCAAAATCATTACAGAACAATTTAGAAAACCTTAAATCCTCAATCGAGGAAGATATGTCGAAATGCATGGACAATACTGTGAAACAAGTTCATATTGTGAAGATGTAATTCCAAAGGGAGCTTTGAAAGTTAGAGTAGTCTACAATATAGAACTTTTGAGGTGCTATTTGTCTCTAGTCGCTATTACGTAGAAGGATGGCCAGCATCAATGCAATAAATCATGACTACCTAGTACTCATCATTATCTAAATTATCTTTCCAAACTATCTATCGCTTTTGAGACACTCTAACCCCACTAACTGTGTAAGCCAAATACAGCCATGATGCCACAAAGTAAAACAGTCAATCAATGGTAGCACTAGATCCATGATAATGGAACATCGAGAGACCGAAGGAGCAGAGATGACATTATCAAAGAAAAAACAACTCAAAGATAGGTGTGCATAGTGTCCTGCCATACGTTGATAACATAAACTAAAAGAATGACCAATTTACATGTTAGGATCATTGATGGCACAAAGCGATGGAAGATTTTTTCCAGCCAAAAGTCTAACCTCAAGAGTGGCATCGCTCAACTGTCCAAGAAGGAGAAGGCTACCATAAGAGCCACTTGAGATAGAGGGAGTTGTCAAGGGAAAGAGAGTAAGAGACACCTCAAGCTACAGGGAGAAGATTGTAAGCAGGGAGGACACCTATGAGGGGAGGTAGAGCGAGAGGAGAGTCTCCATGCGAAAGACAAGGGAGGACTACAGCGAGAAGGTGTGAGGGAGAGGGAAGGAAAGAGAAGTTACAAGGGAGAGAAGAGTTGTCTAATGTACCAAGAGCAAGGAGGACAGTACGTCTTTGTAAGGGGACAATCACGGGAGCAAGACACTCCAAGAGATTTGCAAGAGGGAAAGATGGATATCAACTTTATGGCATAACAATTAATGATTTTTGAAGCTTTGCCTCACAAGCAAAGGACATGACTTCCAACCAAAGGAGCCAAGATCATGATCCTAATCTAACCAATCCAATAAGCCTAGCTGGCTATGGAAAGCCACAGATGGTACTGAGGACCTTGGTAATGACTTTAAAAGCTTATTAATGTTCAAGGTCATCTACTAGGGAGTTGTGCAAATAGGAGAAATTAGCTGTAATTCATGGTAGGATAGGCATCATAATGGGTGTTTAATTACAAGGAATCCTAAGGGATTTCAGCTTTAACACCCAAAAGCAAAGGGTTAACTATTAAGGATGCATGTCCAACAAACATAGAGAGTCAATTAGTAGTGAAGTGTTTCCAATAAGTGATATAATTTGGATTTTAGTTTCCCACTATGATAGTGTCTTTAGAGGTATCAAGGGAAAGAGTGACCTATGAGGTATCCCATACATAATAATTAATCTCAAAGTCAATAATATGGGTGAGCATGCTATTGTAGTTAAGAGGACAAAACCAAGGTCAATTACGAGGGAGTGAGAGAAATTAGCACCTTAGACATCCATTTCCATAGCTTCACCATGGTGACGAGGGAAAAGATGCATAGATAGCGAGATAGTGGAGGTGAGTATAAAGCGTAGAGGGAGCAAATGCGGAAATGAGCAGAGGATAAGAAAGAGAGAGGAACAGCTCATGAGAGAGGCATGGTAGTGAATGAAGAAGATGTCAAGGGAGGAAATACATAATGAGGGGATGGTGTACTGATTGTCCCTTCACCCTTCAGACCTCACATTAAAGGTTAATAGAGCAAGAGTCGTGCTAATGGAGTATGTAGGGGTTATCCAAAGGAATGTACCCGTTATAGTCTACTTAATGGTAGCTTGGCAACATGAGACACATGGGAAGGATATACTTGTTTATGTAGACAAGAATACATTTTCCCATCCAAAATACTAGCTTGGCAAGAGACACAAATCCTTTAACTAGCTAAGAACCAACTCAATTCCCCTTGAGGGTTGAATGAGTATGTGAATAAAATTCTTACTTTGGAAAATGCCTTATCCTTTAAACAACTCATGGCATAAGGCTCTCAAGGTACTCTCAATATTTCAATCTCTTAACTAAAGAGAAACATGGGGGCATAATGGATCTCAAGAACTCAGAATTCCATGTCTCCATAGCCAATTGTTTAAAGACATGGGACAAGAACACCTAATGATGTGAGAATAGTTTATATGCAACAAAATTCTTAATTGGGTATGTTCAATGTACATGAAACAAAGTAACATTATCAAACAAGATGGCAAAACTAGTATCATTCCTATTAGGATTTTAAGTAGTTTTAAAAAACAATTAAATAAAACCATTAGTTGAATAGAAAAAGGGAAGAGCAGAGCAGTGAAATGGGGAGGACAAGGAAGGGCACAAAAAGAAATGAAGGTAAATCCATGCAAGGGAGACAAGGGAAAAAGAAAGCAAGAGTAGGGACCTAATTTGATGATAATTTAAAGGGCACAAAAAGAAATAAAGGTAAATCCATGCAAGGGAGACAAGAGAAAAAGAAAGCAAGAGTAGGGACATAATTTGATGATAATTTAAAGGGCACAAAAAGAAATGAAGGTAAATCCATGCAAGGGAGACAAAGGAAAAAGAAAGCAAGAATAGGGACATAATTTGATGATAAAAAAAGCATGGCTCTCTCTCTCTCTCTCTCTCTCTCTCTCTCTCTCTCTCTCTCTCTCTCTCTCTCTCTCTCTCTCTCTTTCCCTCTCTCCCTCTCTCTCTCTCTCTCTCTCTCTCTCTCTCTCTCACATACACACACACACGCACACACACACACGCACACAAGCATGCAAACATGCACACGCACACGCACACGCACACGCATGCGCACACGCGCACGCACACACACACACACACACACACACACACACACACACAAACACTTATGTTCTTAACTAGAATCTGACACACGATTTGGTATAGGAATAAGTGATTGGCATTATTGATTTTCTTGTTGCATGGCTTTATTGATTTCCTAGAAGGGCTTTAATCAAATTTGTAACCACAATTGGTTATCCTACATATGGTATCCTATGTGGGCAACATATATGAAAGATTGCTAACCCAATATATGATGCATCTAGTGTCCAGGGGTAGCGCTCTTCCCTAAGTGTGGACCTTTGTTATTGGCCACTATCTTATTTGGTGCCAATTTAATTCTTAAAGGCCATATATGTGGTTGGATGTTGAGCAAGCTACATGGTGGCTTGCTCCAATGTTCATGTGCATTAACTCTTGCAATCAAGTGTAAGTCCTTATGCACACACTTTTATGTCCAAGTTAGCCTCAAAGGTCCCCTAGCTTCATGTGTGATGTGAAGTGATGGCCATTTTACCTTTGTTGGGTTGTGACAACAACACATGTGAACAATGCTTTGTGCATGTGGCTTTGTCAAGTGATGGCCATTTACCTTTGTTGGGTTGTCCGCATGCACCCTTGTCAAGTGATGGCCATTTTACCTTTGTTGGGTAGCGCATATGAGCTTTGGGATACTGCTACTGGGGTGGACGTGAAGCCGGTTGCGAGATCGGATCCAGCCAATGCAGGACAACAGATACTACTAACTGCTGATGAGATTCTCGCGTGGGCAAGAAGAAATATAGATGTGCTGTGTAAGTGACTCCGTCATGGCATTAATTCAACATGTCACCACAGCGGAGGAGGCATGGACGGTCTTGAAAAATTAGTACGAGACCACGAATCAGACGCGGATTCAAAATCTAGAGACTCAACTCGCAAACGAGAAATTGTCTGAGTCTGAAGCAACAGAGAAGTTCATTACCAGGGTGAAGAATCTGCACGATTAGAATACTGCGATTGGCATCACCATCACCAACGAGAATCTAGCATGAAGGTGCATATGGATTCTCCCACCAAAGTACAACGGTCTTGTTATGGCACTGAATACGCAGAATAGAAATCCGCCCCTCAACTTTGAGGATTTCAGCACAATGCTTCTAGAGTAGGACTAGAGAAGATTCAGCTTTCTATGCTGGATCAAAGAAAGGTAAGGGTAAGGACTCTGGCAACCCATCTTCTTCTAATGATAAAAAGAGAAAGAAGAAGATCAAGTGCTTCTATTGCAACAAGCCAAGGCACAAGCAGAATGAGTGCCAAAAGAAGATTACAGATGAGAAGAACGGAGTAAAGAAAGAGTCCAGCAATAGCATGCAGGCAGTACCAGTAGAGCTGTACGTAGCAATTGAGGAGATTTGCACGGAGGCAGTTCATGTACCTGCGGATGAACCTTGGATTATTGACAGTGGTGCATCACGCCACATGACCAGTCGGAAGGATTGGTATACCTCTCTATAGCCAGTAGGGAATGACATCCTGGTAGTAGTCGGTAATGATGCAAAATGTCCAGCAAAAGGAAAAGGTACGATTGCTCTCAAGTCAGATGGAGTTGTAAAATAGTTATCCGATGTTCTTTATGTGCTAGATATCAAGAGGAACTTGTTGTCCGTTTCTACGATCACGTATCGAGACCTCAAAGTTCAATTCGATAAGAATGGCACATAGATTTTGGATCTTCAAGGGAAGGTAATTGGTAAAGGTACACGGCGCAACAACATCTACAAACTCTCAGCTTTCAATGCTCGAGTGGATGTGAAGAACACTAAGCTGTGGCATGAGAGGTTTGGTCATCTAAACCTTAGTTCTTTAAAGGAGATGCATAAAAGTGGAATGATTGCAGACCTACTAGAAATTACAGATTTTCCCGATGTATGTGAAGCTTGCATGATGGGCAAGTAGCATCGGTAGCCCTTTCCTAAAGAGGCCAACAGGGCAAAGGCTCCTCTAGAGCTCATTCACATGGACCTCTACAGAAAGATGGAGACGGAAGCTTTGGGTGGTTCCTACTACTTCATGACGCTGATCGATGACTACAGTAGAAGGATATGGATATACTTCCTGAAGACTAAAGATGAGTCTTTTAGTAAGTTCAAAGAATGGCATGTAATGGTCGAGAAAGAAACAAGGAGGAAGGTGAAGAAGTTGAGATCAGACAGAGGTGGAGAGTTCACATTAAGTGAATTCGAAAGTTACTGCAAAAGTCACGGGATCAAGAGGCAGAAACCCCCACCACATACATCACAGCAAAATGGAGTAGCAAAACGTAAGATGCGCGTCATCTACGAAATGGGTAGGAGTATGATGAAAGGGAAAGATTTGCCCAAGACTTTCTGGGCTGAAGCATGTAACACGGCAGTTTACATTATGAATCATAGCTACATGAAGGCTGTGAACGGGATGACTCCACTGCAGGCCTTTTCTGGTAAGAAACCTTTAGCTGCACATTTCAGAGTTTTTGGATGTGATTGTTTTGTGCATGTCCCTGATGCTAAGAGGACCAAATGGGAACCAAAGAGCCGGAAGTGTATTTTCTTGGGCTACAGTGAAAGAGGCGAAGGGTTACCGTCTCTATAACCCTGTTACCAAGAAGGTAATGGTAAGTCGCGATGCGGTCTTCTCAGAACAACCGCATCAATTGGAGGAGGATGCTTCCTTCCCAGACAACTAGGACCAGGATATCCATCCAGTACCACCACCAACAGCAGACCCAACTCCCCCAATGGTGCTTGGGAGCCTGCGGAACCACAACGGCAACGGCCATTCCCAAAGTGGGTAAAGCAGCTTTTGGATGGTAGACAACCTCCAGTCATCGAGGAGGAACCATCCAAACACCGCCGGTCCAAGAGATTAGAGGAGCAAAGAAGGGCACAGGAACACTTGGTCAACTACGCTTTGATGACAGAGGTGATCCGTGCTAAAGAACCCAAGTGTCTTTAAGAGGCACAGGGTGATGATAGGTGGATGGAGGCTATGCAGTCGGAGTATGGCTCCATAATGAAGAACAACACTTGGGACCTTGTGGATCGTCCACCAAAACGCAAGGTAATTGGCACCAAGTGGGTGTACAAGACCAAGTACAAGTCTGACGGCACGTTGGATAAGTACAAGGCTCGGCTCATGGCAAAAGGATTCGCACAGGTACATGGTTTTGATTATCAGGATACTTTTGCTCTTACAGCTCGACTAACCACAATTCGCAATGTTTTGGCTTTAGCAACCCAGGGAAGTTGGCCCATGTTTCAGATGGATGTAAAATCCGCCTTTCTGAATGGAGATCTCAAGGAGCAGGTATACGTGGAACAACCACCAGGTTTTGTGATCCTTCGTTCAGAAGGTAAAGTCTGTAAACTGAAGAAGGCACTTTACGGGCTGAAACAGGCCCCACGAGCATGGTACCAGCGGATTGATGCCTACTTTCTGCAAAACAGGTTCAAGAGGAGCCCATCTGATGCAAATTTGTATATCTTCAGAGAAGGAGGCAGGTGTATGATCGTGGTCCTTTATGTGGATGACCTTGTCATAACAGGGAACCATGAAGAGAAGATCTCGCAGACAAAGCATTTGCTAGGAAGAGAGTTTGAAATGACAGACCTCGGATTGATGCATTTCTGTTTGGGGATTGAAGTTTGGCAAGAGCCAAAACAGATCTTCATCTCACAGCTGAAGTATGCTGGAGAGATACTGAAGGCATTTGGCATGGCTAAGTGCAAGACAGTTGGCACCCCTATGGAGGTTGACGTGAAGTTCTCAAACGAGGATTCATCACCACTGGTGGACAAAGCGAAGTATAGAAGGCTTGTGGGCAGTTTGATTTACTTGTGCAACACGCGGCCGGACATCAGTTTTGCAACTGGTGTACTAAGCAGGTTTTCCAATAAGCCCCGGGAGAACCATTGGAGGGCAGGGATGCGGGTGCTTAAATACATCAAAGGCACACTTGATTATGGCATCACCTATACCAAGGGCAACATATCTTGACCAGATTCTGTGACTCATATTGGGTAGGAGACGTGGACAGCAGGAGATCAGTGACAGGTTACTGTTTCTCACTTGGATCTGGAGCTGTGTCATGGGCAGCAAGAAGCAACCCACAGTTGCTCTTTCTTCTACCGAGGCTGAGTACAAATCAGCATGTTTTGCTTCTTGTGAGGCAGTGTGGTTGAGGAGGATTTTAGGGGACATGGGTGCAGTGCAGAACAAGCCTACGTAGTTATCATGTGACAATCAGAGTTGCATGGCGATTGCAAAGAACCCTGTATTCCACGCTCGCATAAAACACATTGAGATTCAATATCACTTTGTACGCGGTCGAGTTGGTGTACTGTCCGACTAGAGAGAATGCTACGGACATCTTCATGAAGGCTCTTGGAAGAGACTTGCTGGAGAGGCATCTTCATCGACTTGGCATTGGGTCGAAAAAGTAAGTTCACTTGCGGGTGGACATTGAGGGGGGGTGTTAGATATCAATGCTCCACTCTCGTGTAACTATGCGGGAACCAGCTAACTCTACTTGTAAGCCCCCCATATGAGGAGAAGGCATTTGAGTAGCTCGGTTATCCGATAGGTCCTGGTTTGGACACCAGATAGGGGCTATGTGTGGCCTGATGGCTGGACGGCTTCAGATAGAGTTGGCACACTGCCAACTAGGCTACATACAACAAGTGTGGGAAGGCATCCCATGACTGACTGCACTAAGGGTAGATGGAGCATTTCCCGAGGCAGCCCACTCTCAGGTTATGGGGCCCGTTTGAAGCCCCAGATGATCCCGGATGGCTGTGGGCCGAACGGTAACCGGAGGTTTGTTGCTCTATTTTGTGCACCGGTTCTATTGTGTGGTCGGTGGCCTATTTCGGGACCGACCCCCAGTCGGCCGTTTTGGGCAGATTGGGTCGGTCACCCAATTGGGTCTAACTGACTACAAGTGGTGGCTATATAAGAGCAAACCCATGAAGCCCATTTGATCACTGGCTACAACAACCCTGATTCCTTAGCATCCAGCCTCTGTCCTCTACTGTTTCCAGCACGTCATCGAAGCTTCTCTCATAGGAGTGCACGGCTGGGAGGCAGCGCCATCTATTGTATCAGTTTTACAGTAATCAAATTTTTGATTCTCCATACTATCTGCTTTTCTCTCTTGCGTACGAGATCCTGTAATCTGTTGAGCACAGATGTTGTATTGTTTTCTTACACTTTATGGTCATTTTGTCAGCCAAGTTTTCATGGACCTTTAATGCTCTTCATTATTCACCTCCTCTTTCATTTGCTTTGCTTTCATTGTCCACTAAAATTTATCACTAGCACTTGCATGTTGGTGCCAATTAACACACCGTTTCTCAGTTTTACACTAGATCAACAAGACGCTACTTTGTTAGTCCTTTCTTGACTCTCGTACACTTGTGGCCTAATTCCTACATTCAATAATAGGGTTTCTGAGCATTCTGCATTCAGCTCTTGTTACATTCGGTAATAGGGTTTATGAGCATTCCTACATTTAGTATTAGGGTATATGAGCCTTCTGTGTTTAGCTATTGCTTCTCCTACCAAGATTAATAGTAGCCTTGCGACCTTGTCTTATTATGCTGTGACTGTTTAGGATTCTTCTAAAACAAACATGCAATTTTTTCCCTAACATAGCATAAACCCCTTACTCTAGTCTAAGTCTTAGTTATTCTACACATTCATTACTTCAATACTTTACTCTCACATTCATTACTTTTACTCCAAATGCCAAAGTATTATTAAACAATCATTATGGTAGGTAGCCTAGACTCAATTTTTCTTTTTATGAGCCCTCATTAATGCATGTATCACAATTGTAGACATTGATTTTCATAAAGATGTAATGGTGTGCTTTTTTAAGACATAACATTCTTTTGAATTTTAGACATAACATCCTTTGTTCTTTTGTTATGTCCCTTTGGTTCACCTTCACTAGCCATTCTGATGACTCCCCTATCTCCATGAGGGATTTTTTTGCTTCTTGTCTTATTTTCTTAGCCATTTTCTTTTTTGTTGGCTTATTTGGCTTGCACCATGCCCACTGTTAGTGCACGCTCATCTTGATCGCATGCTTTCTGGAGCATGTTGAGTAGTTTTCCATAAGTGGCATTCACTCTTTTGATGGACTTCCGTGCAGCATGCCATGTTGATGCCCTTCTTTCTGTCCCCTTGATAGGGTCTCTTCAAGATCTCTTTCCTACATATTTTATTACTTGCCCCACTGACACTCATTTGTTGTGGAATGAAGAGAAGAAGAAGGGGACTATTAGGAGAGGAGAGTCAAGGATCCCAACCTCTAGCGAATTTTGATGAATTTTGGAAAGAAGAAGGAATCGGATCCTCACAATTATCACAAGGGCAACAACCAAATCCAATACACAAGTTGTGATGGACATGTTTGGAGCCAGTCCTCCATGAGTCCAACAAGGTATGCTAAGGTAGCAAGAGGACCAAAAATATGAATGAAATTCTAAAAGGACATGGGACAAGAGGGAGAGAATCCTTGATCTCATCTGTAGAGTTATGCTAAGTGCCAAATAGTTTGTAGAGCCCATGATCTCATCTCATCTCATCTCCACATGTACACCCCACATGTTATTAGGGCTCATGGTAGCGACTCATATTCTTTGAGTGAAGTTGTGCTCTTACTTTAAAGATGTAATGGTGTGCTTTTTTTAGACATAACATTCTTTTGATTTTTTGGTTTCTTGCTTTGCCTTTCTACTTCTAGCTCTTCCATTGAGCTCCTCCTCCTCCTCCACTTATGTTGCCTCGTTTTAGAGAGACTACAATTTTGTACATCATGCTGAAGATGTGAGCTTTGGATTGGGAAAAGAGAGCATTCCCAGGGTGACAATTCCAACATTTCGAATTTTTAGATTAGCTTAAATTGTAGTTTTCAACCTTTGCACCATGGTTCTAGGAGCTACCATTAATATCGAGAAAATTGGAGAGAATAGGGCCCCTAGCTGACGAGAAAATGATCCCAATTAATTAATTTGTGTGCGAGGTCCCTTGATTAAGGCCATTAATGTAAGGTTCAAGGGTCAATTAAAGTCCATTTGAGAATCGCATATTAACGGTAAGGTTCAAGGGTCAATTAAAGTCCGTTTGAGAATCGCATATTAACGGTAAGGTTGGAAGGATAGAGACTCGAGTCAGAGTGGGGAGCTTCTTGGAGAACCTTATGTTCTCCAAAAGGTTTTGCTAGCTACTATAAAGAGCAAGCCAGGCTGAAGTGAGAAGGGTAGAGGAGAAGGGGGGCTGTGAAAGCCTCCCAACCATTGCAATGAGTAGTAGTGAAGGAGGAAGTGGAGGGAGTGGGGGAGAGGGTGGAGGGAGAGGGGAGGGTTGAGGGGAGGGCGATGAGGAGGAGTTGAGGGAGAGGGAGAGGGGAGGGTGGAGAGGAAGAAGGAGAGGCGGGAGAGGGAGCGAAGGGAGGAGGGAGAGGAAGCGAAGGAGGAGAAGAAGAATGAGAGGGAGAGGGATTAGGTTAAATTCGGAAAGGGGGGGCGCCACCAGGTTAGGTATTTAATTAATAGGTAATAGTCTCAAATCCGAATGGTTTTCCTTCGTTTTCGCTGTATTGCAACCAAACAAAACATGCAGCTTCACGTGAATTTCACTATGTTCTCATGCTGCTTCCAATCTTTGAGGCAGCAATGGAGCTACCATTAGCATCAAAAAATTGGAGAGACTAAGCATCTAAACGGTTTTCCTTCATTTTCACTATATTGCAGCCAGACAATATAGTTCACCTCAATTTTGCTACGTTCTCATGCTGCTTCTAATCTTCGAGGTAGAAATCTATCAAACCTTATCATGGGAATGTCCTCAAAGCAAGAAACTTGTGCAATCTTGCCATCTTAGTCTACTGCAAGCGGTCGATGACGTTCCTGTCTCCCCAAGAATGGAATCTAATTCTCACCAAAGTCATCTGCTCAGTTATTATAGTGCACTCTATCTAAGGGGAGTTTCACATTCATTTGCGGATGGGTGAAGCCCCAAAACCGATGTTCGTGATGCTTTGAGGAAAAACGAGTGTTAGTCCATTGAGGCTTTCATAAGAGGTGGACAACATTGCAAATGTGCAGTCTTTAATACATCGAAGGGAGCTGGTCTGTCGGTACATACTCTCGATAGTCCAACCTGGTAGGTCTGAGTTCAATTCTCACTTGCTGGGGCTGATAGTGCTAGTGATTGATTGGATGGCTCTTGACACTGTCTTGGGGGTCACAAGGAGGTTGCCCAAGTTTTTGTGATTGCTTGGGCGCGACTAGCATACCAACTGAGTTGTTACTGCATGGTGTCCACTTGGGTGTAAAGTCCAAACTGTCCAACATAATTTTTGATTGGTGAATATAGAATGTTATCCTGATGGGTGCGAAACCCCCCTAATTATGCATAGAATTTCAATGCACTCTATCTCCTTTTTCTTATTGGGCGTTGTACTGAAATTGAAAGTGCCAACACCGCGGTGTCCAATTGGGTGTGAAAGCTGAAACCATCCATCACAAATTTTGATTGGTGGATAGAGAATGTAGTTTGGATGGGCACGAACCCCCCTCATTATGCATATAATTTCAATGCACTCTATCTTCTTTTTTCTTATTGGTTATTGTACTGAAATTGAAAGTGCCAACATCGCGGTGACCAAGATAGAGTCTTGAGCTAAGCTTGACGGGCAAATACACACCCACACATTTTAGCCACTTAGTCTAAACCTTGTTGGCAACTCTTTTTCTCTCTCTCTATGTGTGTGTGTGTGTCTCTCTCTCTCTCTCTCTCTGTCTCTCTCTGTCTCTCTCTCACTCTATCTATCTAATTTCTATGCAAAAGTAAATCACTCTATCTTATTTCTCATAGAATTTCAAATGATTATCCAAATATGCATTCTCTACTCTACTTCACTCTAATTATCCAAATATGGGCTCTGCCCACTTGACTCTACTCCAAATAATTATCCAAATAAGGGCCTCACTCATTCTCTACTCTAGTTCACTCTATTCTCCTCCACACTCGAGAGTTTGTGGCTACCTGTGAGCCATCTTATCATGGGAATGTCCCAAAAGCAAGAAACTTGTGCAATCTTGTCATCTTAGTCTGCTGCAAGCAGTTGGACGACGTTCCTATCTCCCCAAGAACGGAATCTAATTCTCACAAAAGTCATCTGCTCAGTTACTACTCTCTTTAAGGGGGGGTTCACCTTCATGTGCGGATGGGTGAAGCCCCAATACCGATGTCCGCGATGCTTTGAGGAAAAATGAGCGTTAGTCCATTGAGGCGTTCATGAGAGGTGGACAACATTGCAAATGTGCAGTCATTAATACATCAAAGAGAGCTGGTCTGTTGCGGTAGATACTCGAGAGTCCATCTTGGAAGGCTTGAGTTCAATTCTCGCTTGCAGGCTGACAGTGCTGGTGATTGGTTGGACAGCTCTGGATTGTCTTGGGTGGCACAAGGAGGCTGCCCAAGTTTTTGTGATCGCCTGGGCACGACTAGGATACCAACTGAGTTGTTACTGCATGGTGTCCACTTGGGTGTGAAAGCCGAAACCGCGCACTGGTGGATAGAGAATGTTGTCCGGATGGGCGCAAAACCCCCTAATTACGCATAGAATTTCAATGCACTCTATCTTCTGTTTTCTTATTGGGTGTTGTATTGAAATTGAAAGTGCCAACATCGCGGTGACCAGATAGAGTCCTGAGCTAAGCTCGAACTCAAGACAGGACGATACACACCCACACGTTTTAGCCACTTAGTCTAAAGGCTCTTGGCAACTCTCTCTCTCTCTCTCTATATGTGTGTGTGTGTGTCTCTCTCTCTCTCTCTCTCACACACTCTATCTATCTAATTTCTATGCAAAATTAAATCACTCTCACTCATTCTCTACTCTACTTCACTCTGCTCCAAATGATTATCCAAATATGGGCTCTACCCACTTGACTCTACTCCAAATAATTATCCAAATATGGGCCTCACTCATGCTCTACTCTACTTCACTCTACTCCACACTAGAGAGTTTGTGGTTGCCTGCGAGCCACCGCTCGAGAGAGAGAGAGACACACACACACACAAACACACACAAAAACAAAGAAACAAAGCACCCATATTTGATTTCAATCGTTCCTTGAGCTATTAAGCTCCTCCCATGGTCCCCTTCACCTCTTGCCCTTTCCACAATTGGATAACTTCCTCTTCAACCTGCTTTTCTCTTCTCCACTGCCATGGAAATTGCTGCACGTCTTCCTTCGTTTCCATGGAAATCCAGCTCCTCCCCTCAGCTTTGCGCACTGGCATTTGTGGGTTCCTTCAGAGACTCGCCACTTTTCGATGGCGTTTCTCCAAGGAGCACCACGTGCTCTTGCCTTCCTTGTCCTCGACGTTCAAAGCCTCGTTTCTTGTTCTGTAGCGCTCATGCGGCTGTTTCTTATTGCTTCCCCTCCACCGCAGCTCCCTCTTCGGACGGTTTTAAGGAAGAGCTGAATCAGTTGCTAAAGCTGCTCCCACCTCCCATCCTAAAGAGGCTAGAAAATCATCCGGAGCTTCCGCAGCTAATAGAGATAGTACTGGACCTGGGACGACAGCCGGTGGCAAGATACCCATCTGGAGATTGCCCATTGGCCGACGATGTTTTGACAATCGCAGACTTGGAGCAAGCCATCTCTTTGGTGAGCTTTTCATCTTTCTATCATGCTAATTGGCTTCGTTTTGAACGATCTTCTTTCTTTTCTTCTAGAAGTGCTTTTGAAAGGTTCCCTTTTTAAACTGGGAATGAGCTCGTGGGCTGCGAAACAAAGAAAACCATGAACATTCATTGAGTCCAATTGTGCAGAAGGATGCTTAATCCTGGATAACTCAGTGGTGGTCTTCTTCCAGGTTGGTGATTTTGCCGATGACAATCGTGCTGGAATAGATCGCACTTTACATCGAATCAGTGCCATAAGGAACAGGTCAGGACGAATAGTTGGCCTTACTTGCCGGGTTGGTAGAGCTATATCTGGAAGTGCAGAAATGGCAAGAGATTTGGTCAAAAGTGGGGGTTCTCTCTTGCTTATGGGACCTCCTGGTGTTGGCAAGACCACTGCGATCAGGTTGGTGTCATCTTCGTTACATAGCGATTTTCTCCGTAGAGGACCATTTATCCTATCTTTATGATTTTCTAAAATCCGCTTGAACTGACATGACGCACCTCAGTGAAAGGACATCTCCCTGAATATGAGTATATCAATCATCCTGAAAGTGCTGATGCATCCTTTAGATACCAATGTTGAAATTGAGATGCAGCATGAACTTGATGACCAGTCGTTATCCTTGGACTTTACAAAGCAGTCAAAACAGAAGCCTAAAAAATAAACTAAATAATTCAAAGGCGCCATTTTGATGTAGCTTTCTCCCATATTGCGTCACCCGCTATTGCCAATCCCAATAACAGATGTGCGCTTTTGCGTGTTTACATGAGTTGTGGGAAATGGCATCTTGCTCACCTACCAGGAATCACAAGCAGTTGTAGCTTGAATGAAGAGATTCTAGACTACCTTTTGACTAGCCTTCTCCTTTAGTGCTAGCCTTCTCATGGCTGAGTCTGCCCTTCACCTCTACAGTGCCGAGAGAATCTCAGTACAAAGACTTTGTATAAATGGATGCTCAAGTATGTGTGAGTGTTTGTATGTGTGAGAGAATATGTTTATACTATGGTCTACACCCACTGTTGGGCGCTGATGACGTCAGTGGTGATGTCATAGTAGCTAGTCCCTGCTATGCATGATGGAGTTTATGGTTTTCAAACCTTATGAGTGACTATCATGAGATTGAAACTGCACTATGTTGTGTTTTTAGAGGGTCTGTTTGGGCATGTTCCTGGACTCATCTAGGTATATATACTATGTTTGGATGTAAATAAAAACCAACAGCGATCAACCTCTAAGAATTCCCATTCGACCATGTCAAGGTTGTAGTGGCACCAGCCCGGATGTGCTATGTGATGAAGGGAAAAAGGATGCAAAGTCAGTGGGGTTAGCGGTAGGGAGACATTTAGCTGATTGAATTCACATTGTTGATTTTCACTGGTCCAATCATCAATGTCCAGACTCCACTAGTGACTAGACATTTGGTCCTTGTGTGTATGAACAAGGAGATCCAATGAGGCAAAGATTCAAGTGTTTGTGGAGCTCTTGTCTTGTGTTATCCTGCCTTGTGTCAGTCATGGTCCAATGGCATGGGAGTTCGTATATAATTGGTCCATGCATGAATGAACTAACCTTATGCTGATTGGTAAACCGATGCATTGCGGTTAGGAAGATGCTCGCAGCAAGTTGTGGCGGTGGCTGAGGCGGCAATACCACATACCTATAAATCTATGAGCATGCAATGTACTCCTTCCTTTTTTCCAAGCTCGTACAATGAGAGTCGTAATAGATTTGTCAGGCAGCTGCTAGCAGGTTTTGGTCGATGTCGTAGAGTCTTCTTTCTGTAAGCCAACAAACACGATCTGGTTCAGGCATGGTGTTTGGATTCTTGTAAAACGGGCTTGTCCCTCCTTGGTTTTCATATACATATGAGATCATTACGTCTTCGTGTGTCGAATCTTCTGATGTGATAACATAGAATAACTGGAAGGTTATTTGTTTTCTGAGTTACTTTTCGGTGTGTGACTGTTATGTTCTATTGCATGCACTCAAAAACCCAACATTTATTTGCAGATTTGCAGCCTGCTCCGGTTGGCAAAATAGGTCCAGTGCTAACAATTCTTCATACCCTATAAAGGGAGCTGGGAGGATTTTTCTGTCATCAGTTGATGGGATTGATTTATGCCTTCAAGATGTCTTGTATGTACCCAGGATTAAGAAGAATTTGCTGTTTGTGTCCTCTTTTGGGAAAAGAGGCTTTGCTGTCATTTTTGAGGATGATAAGTGCATTGTTCGGGATAGAGAAAACAACTATTAGATAGTCATTACAGACACTTTGAATCAAGCTTGTACCAGTTGGATAAACATGACAATAATATGTCTAATGCATGTGTGGCAACAGTTACTCCAGAAATGAAAAATGCAGAATTATGGCATGCAGCATATGGCCATGTTAATTATGGCAGTTTGCTGTTGTTGCAGAGACATATGGTCAGGATATGCCTTCCTTGGATACTCCTGTGTCTGTGAAGGGTGTTTGAAGCATATCTACGATGTCCCTTCTATTTGTTTACTTGCATGAGCAAAAGCTTTATTGATAAAGATGCTTGAGATGGATGCTGCTAGTTTGTATCTACAGGATTTCAATGGTTTTGTTGTATCTGTTTAGATCTAGAGAAGATAAAATTTGTTGCTGACATTCTCTTCAATTTATTTAAAGTGTAATATTGCCTTAGCTCATGGATGATTTTCTCATTTCTTTGGCCTGAAACAAAAGGAAAGTGAATCCATCCATTGTATTTTCTTTTTCAATTTGTGCTTGGCCATGTTGTCCCACAATGACAATAATCTGTTTGTACTATGTCTTGCAGGGACATAGCAAGGTTGCTAGCTGATGAGTATGACAAGAGAGTTGTGATTGTAGATACATCCAATGAAATTGCTGGTGATGGAGACATTCCTCACTCAGGAATTGGTCGGGCACGAAGAATGCAAGTTCCTAACGTTGCCATGCAACATAAAGTAAGCATACTAGATAAATGCTGAAATATAGGAAGTGGCTCTTTCTTCAAATACCAGAATATGTGAACAAATAAGGATGTTTACGCATGCGAACACTTTGAATTTCTAGCATAAAAGAGCTTGCATTCTTTGAGAGAAGTAGACTAGCAATTCATTATTTGTAATGGGAAAGGTAATATCTCTATTAACCTAAAAATTTTGAATACCCTTTGTGCAACACATGTATTTGATTTTATTTTGAAATTTGAATAAAAGTGATGCAATGCGAACAACATAAAAAGGTAAACAAAAATGAAAACATATTGGTTAGCTTAGAGCATGTCACGAGGACGTGAAAAGTGATGTAAAGTATCTTCGTAACTCAACCTACGCTTAACCCAAGGTTAACCATGGTTAAGTGTTGTAATGGTTTGGCCGTGAGGGACTGGCTAGAGGAAGTGCACACTTCCTAGAAGTTCCTAAGGGCAAAGTCTAGGTGCACCACTAGGTCCTAGGGGCAAGGCAAAGGCTTTGAAAGAGGGGTCTAAAAGTTGGGCCCAAGGACAACCAACGTTGTCCTTGATATGGGGGTTAGGACTTTAATGAAGGGGCAAATGGCAAGGAGGAGATGCCATTTGTCATGCATGTGTATGCATGCCCTTCCCCCACCTTCCATCTCTCTCCTCTCACTGTCCCAGAGGTGTTAGACGTTTTTCAGTTGTTCTTGTGCAGTTTTTGAGCTGTTTGAGCTGTTTCAAGCGTGTTTTCAGTCGTTTTAAGCCGTTTTAACTCTGTTTTGACTGTTCCAAGGCTAGTACTCACTTCTAGGAAGTGCTAGAAGTCATTTTTAAGCTTTCTGAAAATTTTCGTACGGACTGCACGGACATCCGTACGGATGTGTTCAGCTGCCTCTAGCAAGTGCCCGGGGTTTGTCTTTTGCTGTGCTGGACCTTTGTGCACATGTTTTTGGCTGCGTGGTGGCTTCTGGAGCTGTTCTGGAGCTGCTATGGAGCGGGAGTTGGTTCCAGGTTTGGTTTTTCCTTGTTCTTTCTTGCTTTGCAGCTTTTTGCAGTGCATGCGTGTTGTGTGTAGTCGTTTCAGGACTCCAACAGGTTCTAGGAAGCACCCAAATGCAAGGGTGATCCTGTGGACTAAGGACAGTGTGGATGCATGTGGTAGCCTTGAGGCTGCCTTGAGCTCAGTTTGCCAGTGGTTTGGATGCTTGAATGCCTCTAAGTTGTGCCAGATCAGAAATGAATGCCTGAGTATGCCTTGCCAGTGGGAATTCTAGTGGTGCACTAGGATTAGATGCCTTGAAGACAAGTAGAGGATTTGCAGAGAGGAACAGTGCAGGGTTGAATCCTTGTTGTAAAGCATTTCCATTCAGAAGCATTAAATAAATATCGTAAGGGGCGCCAAGGCATTTGGGGCCAGTGGGTGCACTGTGTACTATTTTCATTGAGTAGGGGCATTCTAGCCTCACCTTTGTTGTTGTTGAAGCTTGTTTCTAAGTTGTGCTAAGTGATTTAAGTGACTGAAGCTTGCATTGTGGCTATTTATGAAGTTTATGATTGAGTAGAAGAAGATACTGCCCTTTTGTTTATCGAAGGCAGGTTTCAGTGGTTCCATTGCCGGGATCGTCACCATCTTCCTACAGAGGTGGGCCCTGGTAGTGTTGGGTGAAGGACACCTTCAGTGCAATTGTTGCTATAGCCATCAATCTTAGCAAGCATGTCACACCGTGAGAGGTCATTGACCATTTCAGAGCAAGAGGGGTAGGACGAAGACAAAGCATGAGAGAGCTTTGAAGAGGAGCACAATACCAGTGGGGGTGATGACCAGCAGGACAGTGGGGCTCATCCAGTCTCTCCTGAGCATGCCACGGAGGACTCACAGGATGAGGTAGATGAGGCAGAGGAGCTTGATCCCAATGCACTTTTTCAGCTACGAATGCAAAGTGTAGCGGGAGCCTTGTCGCAGTTGCAACATGCTGTCACGGAGATTATGCAAGCTCCTCCCCCTATGGTTGCTTCCCTTGGAAGCAAAAAGTCATCTCAGAAGAAACATAAGAAGCATAAGAAGACCCCTAGGCATGTTTCTTTCGGTGGACAGCCATAAGAGATGCCTTCGATCACCCCTGTAGCAGGCAATGCCAATAACTTCCATTCAGTCAATCAGGGACAGCAAGCCCTTCCTCAGCCCACGATTCATCCAGGATATTTCGGAGGGGGATCAGTTTTTCAGGCAATGGTGGCACCATCCGTAGAGGCACCCGGAATGCCAGGTAGCTTTATGGGCAGCACGCAGCCGGGAATGCAGAATTTCCAGCAACCTATGATGGGTGGAATGTCTCTTGCAAATGCCAATATGATGTACTCAAACATTGGGATGCAGCCTGGAATGCAGAGAGGAATGCTGGGACAATGGGCAATACTTGGAATATGCCACAGATGCAGGGAGTGGGACCTGGAATGCCAAACCCCACCACGGGTACGGTTGGAACGGCTTAGAATGCGGGAGTAGTGATGCCCCCACCGTTTTTACAGCCCCCTGTTTATGACAATCTCACCCCTAAAGGCAAATTGAAAGATTACAAGGAGGGAGGGGCAACTGTCAAGTTTGAGACTTTCAATGGGATGGAGGACAGATTGAAGGCTTTGACATTCGTGCAACAGTTTGATGCTGCCTACTCAGGTGGACACTTCACAGAGTCCTCCAAAGTCCGAAAGGTAGCCACCTTTTTGAAGGGCAATGCGCTCCAATGGTGGACCAACCTCCTCTTGCAAGGCAGAGAACCTACCACTTGGGTCGAATTCAAGCAGGTCTTCTCAGCAGCATGGCTCACTACCACTTTTGAGGTGGATATCATGACCGCCTGGTACAGGTTGGATGCTGCAAATTGCAAAAATTTGGAGGACTACAATAAGAAGTTTTGGGAAGCCCTACTGCCAGTGAATTCTTACAGACATGTACCGCTATCCAAGCAAATTGAAAGATATTGCTGCGGGTCGCCAAAGGAGATTGAGGACTACTGCACGAAGACAAGGGTTTCCAATATGTCTCAGTTGGTTGAGAATGCCACTACAGCTTATGCACTAATGCAAGGGAAAGTTTCTGGGTTCAAAGGAAGCTCACAGGAGACATCAAGGTCAAAGGGTAGTAAGACGGAATCTCCTAAGAAGTTCATAAAGTTTTCGCAGCCCATGAAGGCAAAGTTTGTTGGAGGACAGAGGCGAGTACCGACCCGCATGTCCGATGAGGAAAAGAAAATTCTCTATGATGCCAACAAGTGTTATATTTGCAAGGAGGAAGGCCACATGGCTTTTGAATGCCCACATAAGAATCGGGAGTTCCCTCCTTCTAAGCAAGGTGAGCACAAGGAGGAAAAGAGGACTGATTAGAAGAATAAAAAGCCCAAGCCCACTGCTGGTCTTTTGCCAGACTTGATTGGGGCTGTTCAGAATACAGATGCTACAGAGTTATGCCGGGCATGGGGCAAGATAAGAGACCAGACAGCTTTGATGTTTTTCGATCTGGGAGCCAAGGCCAATTTCATCTCTCCAAAGCTGGCTGGAAAGTTAGGAATAAGGGCAGAAGAGATGGTCCTTTGTGTGATGTAGATATGGCTTGTCTGGGACTCAGCCAGTCAGTTACTCCGGTGATAGGCAAGCTGCGGATGCATATTCAGAGCTACGTGGACACAGAAGAGTTCTATTTTATGCCGTTGAATGGTTGTGATGTGTTACTGGAGATACCTTGGCACTTTCGTGTTGGGGCTGTTTTGGATACAAAGAATAAAACAATCACAATCACTCACCGTGGCAACACCCACGTTCTGGATGCTAAATTGAAGGGAGAATCCATCCCTGTTGTATCTGCTTCTGCCATTGGCAACGTAATGAAAAAGCATCTTTCAACGTGCTTAGTGTTTGCATCTGAAAAGAAGACAGTAGAAGAAGAGTCTCATTTTTCTAAGCTAGAAAAACAGCGGACAGATTTTCTTTTTCAGTTTAGGGACTGTTTTTCTGACTCACTTCCACAGGAGTTGCCCCTTGAAAGGCCAGAAGACCACACGATAGATATAATCCCTGGTAGCAGTTGTCCTAACCGACCTCCTTACAGGGTCAGTGCAGCCCAGCAAGAGGAAATTATGAACCAGGTCAAGGACCTGCTAGAGAAGGGGCTGATTCAGCCCAGCTCTTCACCTTATTGCTCACCCGTGCTCTTGGTCCGGAAGAAGGATGGATCCTGGCGGATGTGCATTGACTATAGAGCCCTTAATAAGATTACCATTAAGAACATATTCCCTATACCGCGGATAGATGATATTTTGGATAGGTTACAGGGGTTTGGAATGTTCAGCCGCATTGATCTGAGGAGTGGTTATCACCAGATCAGAATTCAGCCAGAGGATGTTCATGCGTGAGATCCATTTTCTCGGGCACATTGTTTCCAAGGATGGAGTTAGGATGGACCCTGCCAAGGTAGAGGCCATCAGGAATTGGCCACACCTGAAGAACATCCATGAAGTACGTAGCTTTCTGGGCTTGTGCTCATACTACAAGAGGTTCATTCGGTATTTTGCAGAGATTGCATCTCCTTTACATGCCTTACTGAAGAAAGGGGTCACTTTCAGATGGGGTCCCAAAGAAATTGCAGCTTTTGACCTACTGAAGGAGCAACTCTGCTCAGATCTTGTGATTATTTTGCTAGATCTTCGCAAACCCTTCGCTGTCCAAGCAGATGCATGTGGGAACAGCGTAGGAGGGGTACTTATGCAGGATGGAAGAGTGCTCCAAGGTGCTGAAATGAATTTTGGCATCTATGAGAAAGAGATGTTGGCTGTCATACGTGCTCTTTCGACCTGGAAGCATTATCTTTTGGGTGCTGATTTGTGGGGGTTAAAGGTCACTGTGCCTGAACTCCGGTTATGTACAATACTCAAACACATATATAAATGAATGAAAAAGAAGATTAGGGTGGTTTTGCACCCACCAAACTTGTGTGGCTCTCTATCTCTCTCTCTCCCTCTTCCGTTCTTGCTTGCGTTGAGAGCACTCTCAACTGGTATCAGAGCCCGGGTGATCTAGCTGAGCGTGCGTGAATGCTTGGAAGCTCAGCAGCTCTGTGGGAGGAAGGAGAAGCTCTGTGGGAAGCTTTGTGGGTGACTTTACTTGCATCCGAGTGTGCAGAGACCTTGGAGAAACCTTTGGAAAAGTCACTTTGGCTTTACGAAGTGGTTTTTAGAGCCTGTTAAGAGCTTTCAAAGAAAAAGTCATTTTTTGAGCTTTTCCCTATTCCGTTCGATGACAGAGACTCCGTATTGACTTGTAGAGGAGACTATTGCTTGCTTTTGGTGTCCACATTACTTCAGGAGCCTGGAAACACCTTCATTCCTGAATCTGGGATCATTTCATTGGATTTCTGAGTCACTGTGTCAGTTCCTGCGTTTTTTGCCTGGGTGTTGGAACTCAAGTTTGGAGCAACCATTTGCAGATCTGTCAGTTCCGGTGGACTCAGGAGGTCCTAAAACTTCTATGTTGCTCATTATTCGCACTCCGGTGGAGTTTACAAATAGCTCTGTTTCAAAAAACGTTTTTCAGCCCGTGTGTTGGACCCAGTGATTGAGACCACGGTTTCCAAAACCGTCTGTCCCATTGCGTTCCGGACGCCCAAAAACCCCTACCTGTCATTTCTTGCGTGATTCGGTGGAGGATTTTCAGAGTTATAAATCTCTGTGTATTCGATTTCGTCTCTCTGTTATGCATTTTTCATACTAAGGTTTTGAAACCTTAGATTTATGCCACATGGCAGTGGATAAGTGTTGACTCCCATTTCTCACTCATTGGTTGGGATTTTGGAGTTCTGGCAGAAGAGAGATATTTGCAGATTTTCTTGCTGAGTCCGATTATGCAATGGCGCCCATGTTTTCAAGCATCTCAGGTTCTATTTTCAGTAGCGCTCATTACCGTGGGACTATGATTTCTTGAGCGTACCTTATGCAGATCACTCTAGTTGCAGTTTGAGCAGTGTGCGCTCATTCGTGGTATGCATTGGGTTGCAACGGATGATTTATAGGCCATTTGGATGCATTGCGGTCCTTGTTGGATGCGCTGATAGGCCCAAATTGCCTTGTGGGATGCTATTTTTTTATGGACGCTTTGCACATGGATGCTATTTTATGCTGAGGGACAGCTTTGAAACATTGCAGGTGATGCACTGATAGTGCTATGCTCTCTTGGATGAGACATTATTGATGCATATGCCAGTGGACAATGTTTATGCTTGAGTCATTTGGCACTTATTGGCATTTTCTTTTGGGCCAGATTTGCTCATATGGATGCATAGTATATGCACATGAGTCAGATGCTTTGAGTTTTGAGTTTTGGTGATATTTCACTCTATTGTGGCATACACATTTGGGTGCACCTGGTATTTGGTGTGATTCTCTCTTGCAGGCACTAGCATTTGGGATTTTGCTTTATTTGCATCATGGCATCCTCTTCCATGCCTGAAAAGGAGTTTTTCAGCATTAAAAAGTTTGATGGGACAAACTTTTCTTTGTGGAAAGAACAGATAAGGGATGTGCTTATTCAAAAGAAGCAGATTAAACCCTTGGCAGGGATTGAAGCTAAGCCTGCAAATATGTCTGAGGATGATTGGAATGAGTTGGATGCATTAGCAAAGTCTACTATTAGACTTCATCTTGCAGAGTCTGTTTATTTCACAGTAGTAAATAAGCAGACTACGGAAGATTTGTGGAAGAAACTGTGTGCCACTTATGAGAAGGAAACTGCCTCTAATAAAGTTTACCTCATGAAGAGGTTGTTTGAGCTGCAGATGAAGGAAGGGGTCTCCATTGCTTCTCACTTGAATGAATTCAATATTATTTTCAGCCAGCTTCAGGCTCAGAAAATGAATTTTGATGCGAAGACTAAGGCAATATTTCTCTTATGTTCATTGCCATCCTCATGGGATACCTTTCGTACAGCTGTCAGTAACTCTGCACCTGGTGGAGTGCTGAAATTTGATGATGTTGTGGGTAGCTTGTTGGCCGAGGAGATTAGACGGAAGTCTATGGATGGCAACAAGCAGGATGCAGCCTTAAATGTGCAAAGGTAGATCACAGTTCAGGGGAAGTCCCAAGAAAGAGGGAAGTCTCGTAGCAAATCCAGGGCACGCAACATTGAGTGTTACCACTGTGGCAAGAAGGGCCATATGAAAAAGGATTGCTACAAGCTGAAAAGAGAGCAAAAGGATAAGAAAAAGAATGTAAATTGGGGTGCAAATTAAAAGGAAGAGAGTCCAAGGGAGGACAAAGGAAAAGTGAAGATCGAGGAGATCAATGCAGTCACACATGATAGTGACAATGACGTTCTCTTCATGTCTACTTTATCTGCAGAGTTGCTTACGACTTCAGATGATGCATATTCCCAGGATTGGATTTTGGATTCTGGTGCTTCATTCCATGTTACTCTCCATAGGGAATGGTTCTCCACTTATGATAGTGGAAAGACAGGTTATGTGCATCTTGGAAATGACTATGCATGTGACATAGTGGGAGTAGGTGACATAAAGTTTTCTTTTGCAAATGGGTCTGCATTTGTTTTGAAACATGTGAGACATGTGCCTAAGCTGACCAAGAGTCTTATTTCAGTGGGTCAGCTAGATGATGTTGGTTTTCACACCACTTTTGGCTTTCAAAGTTGGAAAATTCAAAAGGGCTCTATGCTTTTGGCTAGGGGTGCCAAGTGTGGGACTTTGTATCCCTTACATGTATCAAGGGTATTTGATCATGTTGTTGCAATAACCGAGCAGCCAAGCACTTCTTTGTGGCATTGCAGGTTGGGGCACATGAGCCAGAATGGAATGAAACTCTTATGCCGTTTGGGTTATGTACCACATTTGAGTTTCTCTGATTTTGAATTTTGTGAGCATTGTCTCTATGGAAAGCAAACTAAATCAGCCCATAAAAGAAGGGGAAAGAAAGAGTTTGAAATGCTTGATTTGGTGCATTCAGACGTATGTGGTCCCATGCCTACACGGTCATTAGGCGGGGCTGAATACTATGTGACATTCATTGATGATGCAACTAGAAAAGTGTGGGCTTATGCTATAGCTCGGAAGAGTGATGTGTTCCAGGTATTTCAGAAATGGCGGGCCTTGGTTGAGAATCAGTCAGGTAGAATGCTTAAATGCCTACGGACTGACAATGGTGGAGAGTATCTCTCTCATGACTTTCAGCATTTCTGTGATACTCGTGGGATTAAGAGGGAGCTTACATCCCCTCGTACTCCAGAGCAAAATCCAGTTGCAAAAAAGATGAACCGTACCATTCAAGAAAGGTTGCAATGCATGCTTTTCAATGCAAGTCTTTCTGGTGGTTTTTGGGCTGAGGCAATGAAGACTGCAGTGCATGTGATCAATAGATCACCTAGTAAGAGTTTGGATGGTGGTATTCCTGAAGAGGCATGGAGTGGCAAGAAGCCCTCTTACTCTCATTTGCGTATATTTGGGTGTGAGGCATATGCACATGTGCCAAAAGAGCTTCGAAAGAAGCTAGATCCTAAGTCTAGGAAATGCATCTTTCTGGGTTATGGTGAAAGTGGAGAGATGGGCTATCGTCTCTGGGATCCAGAAGCAAAGAAGATCATACGCAACCATGATGTGGTCTTCAATGAGAAGAAGATGCATAAGGCACCCATGAGGGATGTGGAAATGAGGAGAATCACTTTCCAGGATGTGAATCCACCTGCATATGTTGATAGACAGCAAGCTGTCCATGCACCAAATGTGCAAGAAATGGTACAACCAAGTACTCCCACAGGTATACAATCAAGGGTAGATGATGGATCATCTATTGGTGGAAATGATGAGCCAAATGTGGCTGATATGCAAGTGGGACAGCAAGCTGAAATGCCCTTGAGAAGAACATCTAGAGTGTCTAGACCGCCTGATAGGTTTGTTCCAGGGGTAGACTATGTGATGCTTACTGAATTGCGGGGAGCCTTCTTGCTATAGAGAGGCTATGATGCGTGAGGATCAACGCAAGTGGGAGTATGCTATGCAATCAGAGATGAGTTCACTTATGAAGAATAAGACTTGGGACTTGGTTTCTTTGCCACATGGAAAGAAAGCATTGCCATGTAAATGGGTCTACAAAATGAAGGTCACAGGTGATGATGTGCCTAGGTACAAGGCCCGTTTGGTTGCTAAAGGGTTCAAGCAAGAGAAGGGTGTGGACTTTGATGAGATATTCTCTCCGGTTGTGAAGATGACCACACTTAGATGCATGCTTGGACTAGTGGCAATAGAGGATATGGAGCTTATGCAGATGGATGTCAAGACAGCTTTCTTGCATGGGGATTTGCATGAGGAAATTTACATGGTTCAGCCGGAAGGCTTTGAAGAAAAGGGCAAAGAGCATTTAGTTTGCAAGCTGAAAAAGAGTCTCTATGGTCTTAAGCAAGCACCTAGAGAATGGTATCAGAAGTTTGATGCTTTCATTCGGTCCCAGGGTTTTAGAAGGAGTGAAATTGATCACTGCCTCTACACTAAAAGGGCTAAGGATAGTAGCCTGATAATCCTGGCACTATATGTGGATGATATGCTATTGGCTAGCAAGAATACTTATGAGCTAGATGCATTAAAGGCCAAGTTGCATGAGGCCTTTGATATGAAGGATTTGGGATTTGGAGGTCATATTCTTGGTATGCGCATCACGCGTGATCGGAGTAGGAAACTCCTTTGGCTTTTACAAAAAGAGTATGTTACAAAAGTATTGCAGCGTTTCAATATGGAGGGGGGGAAGGCAGTGAGTACTCCATTGCCTCCATATGTGAAACTGAGTCATACAGATAGTCCCAAATCAGATGAGGAGAGGGCCATGATGGCCAAGGTTCCTTATGCATCAGCAGTTGGGAGTCTTATGTATGCTATGATAGCTACTAGACCAGACATTGCATTTGCAGTGGGAGTTGTTAGCCGGTATATGGCTAATCCAGGAAAGAGGCATTGGGAGGCAGTTAAGTGCATCATGAGGTACATGAAGGGTACCAAGGAGATGTGCATTTGCTTTGGTAAAGGAGACATGCGTGTACTTGGGTACACAGATTCAGACTATGCAGGGCATGTGGATAGTAGGAGATCCACTTCTGGTTATGTGTTCACCTTTGCAGGTGGTGCAGTGTCGTGGATGTCTCGTGCACAGAAGTGCATTGCTTTGTCTACCACAGAGGCTGAGTATGTTGCAGCCACAGAGGGTTGCAAGGAGGCTATATGGCTTGATCGGCTAGTGGGAGATTTGGGGATTCATACAGGTGTACCGACATTGCATAGTGATTCCATGAGTGCTATTCAGCTAGCACGGAATCCGGTCTTTCATGCAAAGACCAAACACATTGAGGTCAGGTACCATTTCATCAGGGAGGTACTTGAGGACAAGCGCATAGAGCTTGTCAAGGTTCATACAGATGATAACCGTGCAGATATGCTGACGAAGAGTCTACCTAGTCAGCGGTTTGAGTATTGTCGTGTATTGATGGGCATTGGATAGTATGCTCACTAGTTATTCTCCCTTAAAGGCACATTGTCCTTTAAGTGGGAAGTTGTGGGGGTTAAAGGTCACTGTGCCTTAACCCCGGTTATGTACAATACTCAAACACATATATAAATGAATGAAAAAGAAGATTAGGGTGGTTCTGCACCCACCAAACTTGTGTGGCTCTCTATCTCTCTCTCTCCCTCTTCCGTTCTTGCTTCCGTTGAGAGCACTCTCACTGATTTTCGTGTTTAGACCGATTGTCAATCACTACGGTACTTTCTCACTCAGAGAAAGTTGTCTGAGAAGCATATGAGGTGGGCAAATTTTCTTTCTATGTTTCATTTTCAGATTGTGCATGTGCCTGGGATGAAGAATGTTGTTGCAGATGCACTGTCACGCGAGCCCACTCCAGATGCAGTGTCTGTTAAGCCACAAGTCTCAGCAGTGACCATTGCATATCATGATGAGCTTGATGCCATGAAGGATCAATATGCCAATGATGCTGATTTTTCACGGATTTATGATCAGTTGGTTGATGGACAGAGGCATGAGCACTATACTCTCAAAGATGGATTTCTGATGATGCATGGTAGATTGTCTGTCACGAAACAGTTGAGGCCCAAAGTGTTGATAGAGAGTCATGCTCCACCCTATGCAGGACACAGAGGCATTGATGCCACCATCAAAGCTGTGGAGCACTATTTCTTTTGGCCATCATTGAGGAAAGATGTCGAGGCATATGTCAGGACATGCATCACCTGCCAAAAGGTGAAATATGACAGGCAGAAGCCGGCTGGACTGCTGCAGCCTCTACCTATTCCCAATCGACCTTGGCAGAGCATTGCCATGGATTTTAACTTTGATCTTCCTCATACACCATTTGGACACGATGGGATATGCACCATTATTTGCAGATTCAGCAAGCAGGCCCACTTCATTCCCGTCAGAAAGAAAATTACAGCAGACTAGATGGCGAGACTCTTTATGTCTCATGTGTTTAAACATCACGGGATGCCTCAATCAATGGTCAGTGATAGAGACCCGCGGATGACAAGCCTTTTCTGGAGAGGTATCTTTGAGAAAATGGATACCACGCTGAATTTCTCATCCTCTTTCCATCCTGAATCTGATGGGCAGTCTGAAGAAGCCAATTCCACTAATTTTTGCCACTTGTTGAGTTCGCGTACAACAACACTGTACACTCATCCACGGGGAAAGCCCCCTTTGAAATTGTGGTAGGAGAATGGAAGGTACCTCCCATTCTGCATACGAATGAGGAGATTTTTGAAGTGGACAGATTTGTGGAAAGTTTGGATGTTGCTTACCAGAAGGTCAAAACAACCCTCTAGAAAAGCCAAGAGAAGCACAAATGGGCAGCCGATAAGCATCGCCGCAAGTTGCTCTTGAAAGAGGGCTATTGGATGCTGCTGCGTTTTCAAAAAGCATGACTTAGGAAGATGAAAGGCAAGACGAAAGTGTATACAAAGCTGAAAATGCGGTATTATGGTCCTTTTCAGATTTTTGAACGCATTAATGATGTAGCTTACAGGCTGAAGCTACCTACCGCTTGGACCATACACAATGACTTTCATGTGAGTTTATTGAAGCCTTTCCAGGGTGATGTGCCTGTTGACCTGCTGCATGAGGATCAGCCCGAGGTGGAAGTGTTGGATGAAATCTTGGTTCCGGAACAGATTTTGGCACATATGGAAAGAAAAGTGAAAGGTAGAGTTTCCCGTTGCTACCTGTTGAAGTTCAGGAATTATCCTGCATTGGATGCGAGGTGGATGGAGGAGGGTGACTTAGCCGACTCACCTCAGATTTTGCAGCTCTACCTCGACGCGTTTCAGCTTGCGCCAACTATGGTACAGGCTCCTATAGGTTCAGCAGAGCAGAGTTCTGGAGCATTGCCTGGTGCTCAAGAGGAGGGTAGCACCTCCCCTTCCTTGATTCATATTGCTCATATATATGGAGATCGCTTGGTGGCACCGATTGTCTCACCCGAGATGCTGCTTGCTGATAGTATTTTTGCCGTGAGGTCTCCATGATGGGTGTTTGCGACACTCGACATAGAGGATGCATTGATGTATGGATGGACTCTCGAGCTCTCCTAGCCCATATTATCATTGCATGTTGTATCTTACAGATGATGTATATTCTGGTATGGGCTATTTTAACCTATTTGTACTTTTTCAGCAGCAACCTAGGTAGTTTGCTGTTTTAAGAGGAGGGTATGTCACGGGTGATGTAAAGTATCTTCGTAACTCAACCTACGCTTAACCTAAGGTTAACTATGGTTAAGTGTTGTAATTTAGCATAATTATGATTATGTTATATTGTCGACATGAATTCTTTGTTGCTTTGATAGTTCATCCTCCCAATTACAATAAAAGGGTGCTTACAAGAAGATGTTAGAAATGCTGTATTCAAGATTAGTGGTATTGTGAGGCATGCTTACTATCAAATCGCATTGATTGCATTTTCTTCAACTTAAGCTGAATAATCTGTAGACTGATTATGAATATATCTTACATGGGCATGTGAAATAGGTGGATATCTTAAAAACAGATCTCCATATCAAGCATCGAGAAGGCTAGGGTGGAATCCATCAAAGCCGTATGCTTGCTTGAGAAGCACTTTCCCTCGAGCATTATGATAACTCAAGTGCACTTGCTTGTGCACATTGGTTTGGCCATGAGGGATTGGCTAGAGGAAGTGCACACTTCCTAGAAGTTTCTAAGGGCAAAGTCTAGGTGCACCAATAGATTTTAGGGACAAGGCCAAGGCTTTAAAAGAGGGGTCTAAAACTTGGGCCCAAGGACAACCAACGTTGTCCTTGGTATGGGAGTTAGGACTTTAATGAAGGGGCAAATGGTAAGGAGGAGATGCCATTTGTCATGCATGTGTAAGCATGCCCTTCCCCCACCTTCCATCTCTCTCCCCTCACTCTCCCAGAGTTGTTGGACGTTTTTCAGTTGTTCTTGTGTAGTTTTTGAGCTGTTTGAGCTGTTTCAAGCTTGTTTTCAGCCGTTTTAAGCCGTTTTAACTATGTTTTGACTGTTTCAAGGCTAGTACGCACTTCTAAGAAGTGCCAGAAGTTATTTTTGAACTTTTTGAAAATTTTCGTACAGACTGTACGGACGTTCGTACGGACGTGTTCAGCTGCCTTGAGCAGGTGCCCGGGGTTGTCTTTTGCTGTGTTGGACCTTTGTGCACATGTTTTTGGCTGCGTGGTGGCTTTTGGAGCTGTTTTGGACCAGTGCAGGCTTCATGAGGAACTTTCCCTGCTGCTTTTGGCACCTTCTCTTAGGAGGACTCAGGCACAGATCCCGAGGCAATCATTTCGGGACAGATCTGTGAACCATCTTTCCTCTACAACTCTTTCTTGTCCACCCTCCGCTCTCTACCTTCATTTCTCTCTTCTCCTGATTGCTGGAAGACACCTGCACCCTGCGGGGAGCCTAGACAGAGGATAGGTGCGAGGAAGGAGCTCGCCCCTCTGCCACAGACAACGGGAGTTGGTTCCAGGTTCGGCTTTTCCTTGTTCTTTCTTGCTTTGCAGCTTTTTCAGTGCATACGTGTTGTGTGCAGTTGTTTCAGGACTCCAACAGGTTCTAGGAAGCACCCAAATGCAAGGGTGATTTTTGTGGACTAAGGACAGTGTGGATGCATGTGATAGCCTTGAGGCTGCCTTGAGCTCAGTTTGCCAGTGGTTTGGATGCCTGAATGCCTCTAAGTTGTGTCAGATCAGAAATGAATGCCTGAGTATGCCTTGCCAGTGGGAATTCTAGTGGTGCACTGGGATTAGATGCTTTGAAGACAAGTAGAGGATTTGCAGAGAGGAACAGCGCAGGGTTGAATCCTTGTTGTAAAGCATTTACATTCAGAAGCATTAAATAAATATCGTAAGGGGTGCCAAGGCATTTGGGGCTAGTGGGTGCACTGTGTACTATTTTCATTGAGCAGGGGCATTCTAGCCTCACCTTTGTTGTTGTTGAAGCTTGTTTCTAAGTTGTGCTAAGTGATTTAAGTGACTGAAGCTTGCATTGTGGCTATTTATGAAGTTTATGATTGAGTAGAAGAAGATCACTGCCCTTTTGTTTATCGAAGACCGGTTTCAGGGCGCTAGTCCCATTGTGCACAATTGAGTCCAAGTCTTTTAACTTTGTGGTAACTATCATGAGATGGAAATTTGCAAAGTTTGATAACTTTTTTTCATGAAAAGTAACCACTTATATTGCCTTTTTCAAAATATCATACAATAATAAGGTATCCTCAAGGGTGCTAAAAAAAGACATAATGTTTGCGATTTGCATCCTAGGGCATCAGCTCACTGCCTAAGGTAACTGTGGAGCAAATGCTAACAGCCGGTGTGAGGGAGAGTACAAACCACTTGGTTCCTCAATCAACGAGAGTGTAGGTCAATCCTTGCACAACACTTTGAAATTCTCCAAAGCCTCCTCTTAGTTCTGCTCTCATATCAAGCATAATGTGTATATTATGTCCACCCAAACATTTGCTAAGGTAGCCGATGATGAGTTGGTGACCCAAATATGCCAAAATGTGTTGTTGCCCATTGTGTCCAATGCATCATCCTTGGGTAAGTGAGAGGGATGCTGAGTGGATGCTAGAATCCTTAGGTAAGTGAGAAGGATGCCAAGTGGGCACTGGCATGATGCGAGCGAACTTTTGCAGTGAGCCCTTCGACATATCCAGGCTGGGGGGCCTTTCTCGTCCTTCAATTGGAAGGGCTGGTCACCCTTTGTGAGCCAAACACCAAGCCCTGAGTGAACTCCCATGCTGCATGGTAAAGGTGAGCAATAATTTTGAGCATGTCTTCAAAAGCATCATGCCAAGGTATCCCCTCCTCCTCCAAGTGCAAGTTTGTTGCATGTAGCTATTGTTGTAAGGGAGGGTTTGGACGTCTCTTCCCAAAAATAAAAGACAAAGATGCTCAGGCTATGTCTCTTTCTGTATTGTTGTTGAAGAGGTCAATTATACCTCCTTACAAGCAAGCTTGGGATACCTTGTAGAATATGTATCAGGCAAGGAATGAGGCCAGGGTTTCTTACTTAAAGAGACAGCTTGATGCAAAAGAATGATTGAATGTTTGATCACTTGACTACGATCCAAGACTTTAGAGAATAGTTGTTGGATATTGATGAGGTGCTACTTAAAGCTAGCTTATGTGTACTACCTGTGAACTCTTTGCCAAAGTCTTATTTCTCTTTTCATACTTCTCGAGATCTGTCTATGAGGGGCACTACAGCTCCACGTGGGACTGATATTGCATGAAGAACATACAAGAGAGAACATGTAAGTTGGTGTGCCTGATGGGGATCAATGTTGAAAATATTGTAATATTTAAGGCGGTGGCCAATGTATTAAGTAATTAGGAGGGTTAGGGGCACTTTTTCCTTCTAAGGTTGAGTTTTAATTGACCTAGGGTTTACCTGACGTTTTAGGTTTTGTCTTGTTGAGAGCCTCTTTATACTTCATTCTTGCAACTTGAATTCAGCAGAGCTCCAGATTCTAGCTCTCTCCACCATCTCCACCTCACACATTTGGTATCAGAGCAAGTTCCCCTTGCTCCGTCCGCCTCCCCATGCTTGGTATATACTGTCAGTTTCTACTTTTGTGAGAAGAGGTTATGCTGCCAAAGCTTTCTTGAAAGAGAGAGGCTTCAAATATCTGCATGGTATTTAGTCTCTTCGTTTATACTATGCTGGGGGGGTGACTTGAAAGTTGAGTTACGTACTTGCAGTGGTTCAGATTAGTGTCAATTTCTTTATGGGCAACAAGAGACAATCCATTGTGGCTACATCACCATGTGAAACTGAGTAAAGGTTTGTCTTCACAACTACAATAGAATGTGTATGGCTTGGTAGATCTTCATGGTTTTTGCAGCCGGAGTGCCGACAGAAACTCACTTTGTATAAATGGATGCTCAAGTATGTGTGGGTGTGTGGATTTGTATGTGTGAGAGCATATTTTTATACTATGGTCTACACCCACTGTTGGGCGCTGATGACGTTAGTGGGGATGTCATAGTAGCTAGTCCCTGCTATGCATGATGGAGTTTATGGTTTTTAACCTTGTGAGTGACTATCATGAGATTGAAACTGCACTATGTTGTGTTTTTAGAGGATGAGTTTGGGAATGTTTCTGGATTCATCTAGGTATATGCTTTTGCCGTATTAGCGGACATCCAAATTTCATCTTGTGATGTTTTCGTCCAAGTTGCGGCCTGCTGGTATTGTGATAATTCTTTCTATTTTAAATGGTGCATTGCCCTATCAGCTAGATTTAGATTTAGATGCTTGTTGGGGAGAGACTAAAATGAAAACGTTTATAGAATTCACAAGCAGTTGTAGCTTGAATGACGAGATTTTGGACTACCTTTTGATTAGCCTTCTCCTTAAGTGCTAGCCTTCGTCATGGCTAAGTCTGCCCTTCACCTCCGGAGTGCAGAAACTCAGTACGAAGACTTTGTATAAATGGATGCTCAAGTATGTGTGGGTGTGTGGATTTGTATGTGAGAGCATATTTTTATACTATGGTCTACACCCACTGTTGGGTGCTGATGACGTCAGTGGGGATGTCATAGTAGCTAGTCCTTGCTATGCATGATGGAGTTTATGGTTTTCAACCTTGTGACTATCATGAGATTGAAACTGCACTATGTTGTGTTTTTAGAGGATGAGTTTGGGAATGTTCCTGGATTCATCTAGGTATATATGGTTTTTGCAGCCATCTACTCCTATTCTCAGTGACAATTAGAGTGCTATTGCAGTGGTGAATAATCTTGTGTTTCATGGCGGCACAAAACAAATTGAGATACAGTATCATTATGTGAGAGAGGTTGCACGCAGGAGAGATCAGCTTGATCTCCCGTCCTACACATCAGAATGTTGGATCTTTTCATCAAGGCTCTCCCTAGAAAAAAGTTTGAAGATTTCTGCAAAGCTTTAGGCTTGCTTTCATTTGCTGACTGATCTATTGCCTTGTACATATTCACGCTATCACTATACAGGGCAGGTTTGTAAGATGTTAGTAGTACCCTAGCGGCAATTTACCCCCTTGGGTTGGTTAGCTAGTTAGGTTTGTTATATTGCTTTGAGAGTACGTAACCCTAAACATGTGAGTTGTATTTTCACTCTTGCAATATTGTATCTCGTTTTGCTTCACTCTAGACTCCACTCTCTATCCTCCTCCTTTTTTAACATGCTTGTCTACAATGATATCAGATTTCTATTTACACAGTCTAACAAAAAGAGGCACAAGTCACATACATATAGGTCTGTCCACTTTAGTCCCATACAATTGTAGTCATGACAAAGACAGGCACTAGAGAGAACAAGTAATCAAACCTAATTCGATCGCAAATGTGCCCTTGGCCTTAATATATTTATAGGAATTGAGTGGGCTCGTCTGTGCTGATACTGTGCATGTTCGCTACCTATGTTTGGGCGTTGATCATGTAGGAAGGATGCCATAGCATGTAGTCCTTGCTATGCAAAGTTTATACCTTGCACTCTTGTTGAGTCAAGTCTGCATAAATTTTACTTTACTGTCAGGTAGTAGACCCAACCGCTTTATCATCATAGACTTAGATTGAAGGATTTAGCATTGTTTATATCAAAGTTGGTGCGATAATTATGTTTTCCAATCTGTCTTCTGTTGTTAGAAAGGGATAAGCTGAGCTTGCTTATCACTTCACGATTAGGGGTCTAAGAATGATTATCATGCCTTGGTATTGACTCTCAAATTATAATTGTTTAGATTATGATTGAAGCTGTGGAGAATCACATGCCTGAAACTATTGTGATAGACGAGATTGGCACTGAACTCGAGGCCTTTGCTGCTGGTACAATTGCCCAACGTGGCGTGCAACTTGTTGGAACAGCTCATGGAATATCAGTAGAGAATTTGATAAAGAATCCTTCGTTGCAGATGCTGGCAGGTGGTATCCAGGTGCAGATTCCTTATTTGCACGTTCAGCTTGAAACATTTTGTATTTTTTCTTCCCTAATATTCCCTAGCTTTCGCCTTTATTTTTGTTGGGTGTTCAACTTTGTAACCCCTTTTGAGAAAAAAGGAAGGCAAAGCAACAGACAGAGATAGTGCTTGTAAATAGAGAAAGAAAGTAAAGTTATATTACTATTCTATTATGTGATCCTCGATTTTGTCTTGTAATTAATGGAGGTCTGTGCCTATGCGAGTTTGCTAGGGATCACACACAAGGTGATGCCTAAAGTGTTATTATTCTGAGTCAATCGTTACAATTTTTGCTTTGTTATGGGTGCATAAAGTGTGTTACGCTTGGAGATGATGAAGCAAGAAGAAGAGGAGTCCAGAAAAGTGTACTAGAGAGGAAGGGGCCACCAACATTTACTGCTGCAGCAGAGATGGTTTCCCGAACTGAATGGAGGATCCATCACAGTCTTGCAGCTACTGTTGATACTCTCCTCGCCGGTATCTCTCTTTTTGTGTTTTGCTGTTCCTCCTTTTTTGCTTCTACAAATATCGTGTTTGGACTAACTTGTGCTTAGTGGGTATGATTCCCTAGATAGGTCGAACTCCATTATTTGAAGTACGACAAATGAATGAAAATGGTGAAGTTACCGTAGGGCTTCCTCCTGATGTAATTGAGACAAAAAACCGTTCATTCGACTCTAGACTTGCACCTGGAATTGGGAGCGGAAGTGACATGAGTACATATGACGACGACGACGACGACGACGACGATTTGGATGATGATGATGTTGGAGGCATTGACAAGACAGAACGACTATGGCGACCAGGGGATGCTCCCCTTCTTTTGTACTCCTATCAGGTTTAATTTGTTCTGGTGCTATGCATCTTTGAGATAGTTCGATTGACTGTTAGTGTAAGAACTCAAGTGATTGCTTTGAGGATTCCCTTGTTAAGAGACCTTGTAGATGCTTCATGTTTACACCTATCAGGTTTATTTGTTCTTGTGCTATGCACCTGCCACCTTTGGGGTATTTTTCTGTGTATTGATGATAAATTGTTGAGCATGTTTTGTGCATGCTGAAATCTTTTTCTGAAAACAAAAACAACTCCCTCATGGTTTATGGCTATATTCATCCTTGGCAATTTTGCCTGTTGATTCTAAGTAGTTGAAGGCCGGATCATACCCCTATAATGCAACAGTGATCAAAGCTGATTGCAAATGGAACACACACATGTGATGATGAAAAGTTGAGATCACAGCAGAATAACAATATTTTAAGTGATGCCAACTGATTGAAATGGAGTTCCCCTTTGCAAAGTGCAGGGATTGGGTATTACAGATCCGAAATTGCAAAATATCATTTTTGTTGTAAGAGTTGAATTTCTGTAGTTATTATTGTTTTTTTTCTGTATATAACTATTATGTGCTTGGTTCTTGATGAGTGCAGATCACAGAAGCCAGCCTTGAGCAAGTTGTTGAGGTGATGGGTTTGGAGGATGCTATACAGCTAACTGATGATCTTGGAGCAGCTGATGCAGTTCTTGCATTACGTTCCAAGCTTAAACAAAACTCTTGGGTGCGAGGGATTGCAAGATATCGACAACTGCCAATTTTCGCTATAAGGGTTTGTTTGACATCCTACAATATGGTGTTATGAGTTAATTGGATGAAACGAAAAAAATTAATAGGTGAGTTTGGAAATTGTGATCCATGAAAGAATATGCTATTTCAGGCTAACACGATGGCTCAAATGGTAAGGGCGTTACGTACAATTCTAGGGATGGAGACATTGGGAATCAACAGTGTCCTCTCATCAAGCAGAATAAAAGAGGAGGTGAAGGTGAAAGTGGACGACAGTTCTAAATCACAGACTGTAAGCAGAAAGAATACTGTGGAGGATGAGGTTGATGCCCTAGAGGTGAGTCGAGCTTTGCTGTAATGATTTCACCTGAATAAATATGAATATGAAAAAGGAATCATAGCTGATATGGCGTACTCACTGTGTGCCCAGCTTTCAAGTTCAAATTGGGATACAGGTGTATGCATGCTTTCTTTTCAATATACTCCCCACCCCACCATTCATAACCAAGGAAAACGACAAGGATAAAATAATTTGTAGACATACCCAACTATGTAATAGTGTAAATTTAAGAGGAATAAAATAGAGAGTGAATTTGCTAGTATCCCAGTGAAGTATTATGCAATTTGTGTTAGGAATCCAACATTTGCTAACTGATGATGTATTTTACTGTAAGAAGTCCTAGTAATGTAATATCATTAGTGAGCTAAGGACCAGAAAGGAGATTCTAACGACAACAGAAAACAAGAAATTGTATTACATATGATGTGTGAAGTGTGTAGTCAATGCAATGAGGCCTCTCCTACGTAGAGATAGAAGAGCCACATGTAAAGAGGTGTGTGCCCAAAGGGTCTGTGCATGAAGAGATGTGTCCTCCTGTGAGGGTTTGCAACCCTTTGATGAGGAGGCACATTAAAAATGATAAGTGTTTCTTCATAAGACGTGTGCCCAATGCTTCTTTGGAAGAGTTGTAGCTATTCGTAATAACTGTTGTGACGGGGTGTGCCTGATCGGATGTGATTTTATTTTATTTTAACAAATGAAGCTTACAAGAAATGAGAAAGAACACATAGTTTTACGCTGGGAGAATCATATCTTCTGTATTGTTTGGAAGAGGTGTTGTGTTGTCACAAACCCGAGTGGATTTGGAAGCCTTAGATGTGAAGATTGAGGCCCAAGGCCTCTATTTGTAGGCTAAGAGAGCTAATCTGATTGACCAGCCTGTGGCCGACCAGACTGCTGACCCAGGTGACCAGAATACATCTAGTCGACCAACTCTGTGGGTCAACCGATCAAATCTGGTTGGTTTCTAGGCCCTATACATAGCCCTGCATCCCTACGGTCATTTTCTCCAGGCTGCTCCACTACATCCTTGTTGCTGCCTGTTGCTGTTTTCGACTGATGCGGACCTTTCCTAGATAGTTGTTGGTGCTCAGACCCTGCATACCTACCCTATGCGCTTGGCTCGATAGGGGGCCCTACCTTAATCGCACAACAAAGACCCTTTATAAGAGGGCTCAAAACCAATGGTCTAGCCTTCTAGTCAGCCATGTCCTAACTGACAAAAGCTTGCCACACCTTCTGTAGGAGATGGGTGTGACGTTGCCTAATGTGTAAAAAGATTGAGTTGACATCCCCATGGACCCCCCCCCCCCCCCCCCCCAAAAAAAAAAAAAAAAAAAAACAAAAAAACACAAAATAACTTTCTATAAATACTTGAAAAACTAACCATACAAATCAGCTATCCCTTAGGTGCTGATTTTGGGAAACTTAATATGAAGAAACTGGTTGAAAGGGAAACCAGTCTGTTTTCAGAGAACCAAGTTTACTGCCTAGGGAATCTCTGAAACAGTGCTAACGACCAGGGAGGAGAGCTATACAACCATCGAATCTCTTGTAGTGTGAAAGTGTAAAATATGCATGTAGGCCAAGCCTTGCAGTAATGCTCTGGCCCTTTGGCAGTTGCTCTATATCCGGCTCCCATGTGGCAGGTAGGGTGTAGATGATATCTTGCCAGATGGCGACCAGATTGGCTTTGGGTGGAACAAAGTACTTGCCCATCATCAGGTTGCAGCGTGCAACGCGGATGTTCCACGTCGTGATGTTGGCTGCTGTCTCCCCACGTACTTAAGTAGAAACACAATTTTGCATCACTTCTTTGTATTGTTTGAGGCTCTCGAGAAAATTTGCAGAAAACTCATCATCTAACCAACTTGCCTGAAACATGTCATTATGTTTGAACTCGGTCAAATAAATCCATTGGAGCTGCCCTGTGCAATGGTTTGAATTGGTGAGAAGAATTTGCTTGGGCTCCAGTTGGAACACATGGTTCATCTTTCACTCACTGTACCGCTTCACTGACTGTAGAGGGAACACACGGTGCATCTTTCATGGTAGCTACAACTACTCGATGGTGCCTTTGTATGGAATTTCCATAACATACTTACTGAAACATTTGATGATGGTAAGGGACATCCGATTCGTAGTTCCCTTCGTAGTTGGGACCCTAATCGTGTGGCAAAGACCCACCTATGTCCCTTTATGAAGGCTCAAAACTGGTGGTCTACCCTACTAGTCTAGATATGCCCTAATTGGAAGAAGCTTGTGACACCCTTTTGTATCTAGCGCTGTTCATTGAAGGATCCACCTGTGGTAGGCTTTTAAAAGCCTTTTCCATGTCCACTTTCATGCGTTTCCACTTGGCGCCATGACATCCTGCATGAAGAAACTAGATTTGTGGCAGACAGCCTTTTTGTCGTGGAGCACGTAACTACTAACTCGAAATTGAACTTGAATCCTAGCATTTTATCAAACTTCTAAAGGAAAAAAGCGAACGAGTAAAAACATGGACATGAGACACGACATAGGGTCCTTTAGGACCTGATCCTCCCTGCAACAGTCAGGGGTGGTAGATTCATTATTGACTTGGCAATGTCCATATTGTTTGTGCGATTTGAGAGTTGAAGCCCAACAAATACGCTTACAAGAGCTCATCACTGATCCTCATTGCAGTCTACACATGGACTAAAATCATATAAATAATGGTGTCAATATCTTTCGATCTTGCATGTAGCTTGGCTTTCCTTGCTCCCTTGCATTGAGAACATGCATCAAAAGAGAGGAATGTTGTAAGAATTTAGATTGAAAACAAGCAATTTTGAATGGACGAGCACTTGAAAATCTTTGTATGATAATATATAATATATATTAATATAACCACATAGTGTGTGGGTGGGGAGGCGGCACGCTTCCTTCCCCAAAGAGTTATAATTCTAGGGAACGGACCCTTCCCTCACCATGAGCGATGGGCGAGGCAAAGTTCAAATTCTTGTCGTCTTTTGGAATATAAAGCTCGCCTCAATGCCTTGTTCTCTTCATACAACACCCTCATCGAATGAAATTTTTCGACCAGTCTCTACGACCTCACTGATCATCCTCCAGTGGCAAAGCTGCCCGACCACACACTGCTTGTGAAATCCCTGGCTCCTTGATCTGCCATGAAGCCTTCTATGGTCTTGAATAGACCGGCGTTCCTTGTGTAATCCATGGGCCCATTTTGGAAAGCCAGCTGAAACATGCTTAGCTCTGGCTTTGAATATAGTAGTTAGGTGTGGGTGTTGCACCAACGATAAGCATCACCCAATTCCACAGTGTTACTGGCTCACGTATCAAATTGACGAATAATCTTATGATAGCAACCGTGGGTCGTTGACCATTGTTGTTGACCAAAAAGCCTGTCCTGGGGACAAGGAAGCTTTTGTAGTTTGGTGCCCAGTCATCTTGAGCAGGAAGGCAAGCAGAAAGACGAGACATGTCAATGTTGGTTCTCCATCTCATCGCTCCAACCCGTGAGCTTTTCTCCAAAGGCTTGTTGCATCTCTCTTGTTTGCCACCAATCTGGGTAACGTTTCCCCTCATCAGGCTTTTTCGCAGGACAGGCTTGTCGACGGAAATCTTCTTCTTGGCTTCTCTCCTTGAAAACACGAGGAATTCTTTCTTGGTTGTCTCTGCAACACCTTTCTGCTCCTGGCTGAGCTTGTGGTGTTTTGGAGCTTTTTGCTTATAGGCAGTTTTGCAACGTTGCCAATTTTTAATTTTAGAGTCAGGAGTAGTTAATTTCTAGTTCCTAACCAGGCCATGTGTCCTGGAATTTGTAAGAGACGCCTTTTATTTACTTCGTGTACTGATTTGCTTTTCTATTGCCAAGTTTTGGCGACTTAGGCTCCTCGAGCTCTTCCTTGTTTCCCCACTTCGCACAATCTCTTCATTAGTCAGCCTTTTGAAGCTACTCCTTGTCTTCTTCTCGGTTGTAGAGCGAGATTGCGCCGATTGAGGAATACTGGAGATTTCTTTTGTGTGAAGATCTTCATCTGTCCACTTCACCTCCATAGGACTTGAAAATGTGACTTTCCCTTTCGTGCCTTGAGTTTTCTTTTCCTTCACATCTTGCATGCAGACATGCTCCAGTTCTTCTTCTTCCACGATCTCTTTTGATTTTGGGCTTCTTGAAGAACCATTTGGCAACTTTACTCTAACCCTTTCTCTCCACAACACGACGTCCCCACCTCCAGTCTTAATGTCCAAGGGTATTGATATGCTCGATACTTCAACACGGGACTCCATCTCATAATTATCATTGACCTGGTCTTTTGCCAGCGTGTTTTGGTCTTGTACCTCCCCTGGGGACTTGGCTCCCTGTCCTTCCCCACAAATATATGGTTCTTCGTGAGGTAGGATGTGGCCAACCATTACAATTTACAACCAAGCTTGAAAGAAGCCACTTTTGAACGTAACCGTTTGTATGATTACGACACACGTGCACAGTACCTCTCGGTAAAATCAAGTGTAGGAATCACATGATTTCAAATTTCGACTGGCTATGGTGTTGACACCTTTACCTTGTCAGCATGCGTATTGCGCAGCGACAACTCCCACCTCGGCCACCCCATCTCCGCTCCCACCTCTGTCGACGCATCCAACGATACCACCAAGAAAGATGTTTGTATCAGCAAAGTGCGCTTCTTGCTATCCATGCTGGAGAGCGAGCGGGTGTACATTCATTTGTGTCCTTTGTTAGCGCTGCGGCCACGCGGAGTGCGGAAGGTCGGGGGTTGGGTGCATCTTCTTGAATTGTCTGCATCGCTTTGTCCTAGCTCCATTCATGTAACTAATTGATGCGTGAATGAATTATGTAACGAATACCTGCTCACGCAAGAAGCATCTTGCCCACAATTGACAACGTGTGAAACTTGCTATGGCTGTGTAGTCATACGAGAGCTTCAACTCCTTCTAGTAGTTCATAGGGTGTTGAGACATGCACAGACAAAAGCAGCTTGCCCTGCAAGAATGGACATGTTAAACGATATAAAGTGTTTTTGTCACTTAAGAAAAGATTCAAGTGTCGTTGATTGTTGCAGCTTTGTTGTTTTTGGTTCATCTTCTACTGTTTCTTGCATATCTCCTTGGCAAGATTTCTAGCTCGCAGATTACTGCACGATTTTGCAAGAAGAGCACTGATGCCATGCATCGCCCTTGATGCAGAATGATATATCTGCAAAATTCAAGTCGATGCATAAACACTCTGTGGTCGGTCTTGGATAGCCATGCTTGCTACTGAATAAAAGTAGCTACGACGCACTAAGGAGCTTGCGGTAATGAACATGATGAGTTGGAAACGAAAAGCACACTCACCTAATGTATACTTTTTTTGATAATAAAAAGCCACAAGCCTAAAAGTTGTGGGATATAAAAGCATTGCAAAATAAAGCAAAATTCACACCTTTAAATCTTTATGAAGATCAAGGTTCAAGATTGTGACACGTGGCTCAAGGAGAGCTCACAAAACACAAACTTCTCCCTAGGCTGCCTGCCGCAAAAAGATCTCGCACACTAAAAGCTCTAAACGTGTGTGAACAGAATTAGTGTATGTTGCTTTTTTTTTTCTGGCCAGGAAATGATAGTGCCACTTTAGAAACAAAAAATGTAATTCTCTCAACTTCCGTTGTCTTTTGTTGACAGAATTCTGTCACCCACGTTTTTTTATCACTCTTAGATTTCGTTTTTGATCTGGGATGTCTTTTTGTGTTGGTATGAGTGGGCTGTCAGAAAAGCCCCTTCATTGGGTTGGTACATTACCCTCCAGAGGCTATTTCTTTTCTTCAGAGGCTTGAGAAGGGGTCCTTGTGGATGAGGAGAGACAATGTGATGTGAGGGGGCCTTGTCAGAGAGGTGAGGGTAGATGAGGAGGTCTACATAGAGGTAGGGGTGGGTGTGTGTAATTTCGAGTGAAGGGGTGTGGGGGGCTTGGGCTTGTCCATTGAAGCTGCATTAGCTTGGCTTGTGCCATGTGCATGGTGTACCTAGGGTTGGATAGCAGGTGAACGTGGGTTACAGGATAGCATAGGACTGGATGACTATTTTTAGCCGAGATTGCTATATATAGAGATTGATTCATATATAGGGCTCGCTTTATATGGAGGGAGCTATTCATAGCATTGTGCTATCTATAGCAGGTTTCCTTCTATATAGAGGGAGGCCGAGTGCTATTGTGGAGCTGAGCAGCATAAAGGATTTATTTGATCTTGATAGTATTCTAGCTTGGTTCTTTTTTTTGTTGTCAACCATTGGGTTTGTAGAGTGCATAGTAGGGACAACTGGAATTCTTGCATCTTGACCTTTTTAGGGGGCATAGTCAGGTATGATTCCACTTTCCATCTGCTGAACCATTTCCTTATATCTGTCCCCCATCTTGTGCAGATGATCTTGCTTTTATGATTCTTCTGAAGTTTCATACTAGCAGTCCATGCTCTATGTGGCAATCTTTCTTTTGGCATTTGTTGTACTTCCACTAGGTACTGCATCACTCTGATTAGTGCATGGAATTCAATTGGCCGCCTGCCCGTTTCCAATAAGAGGACTGAATAAGGGGTAGTTGCCTTGACTCCTAGATGTCTTCGTAGGAAAGCTTTCTACATTTTTTCAATCTCATTCCATGTGGAGAGAGAGATGCTGCCCCCTCATACTTCTACTCCATATAACACTGTTTGAACCACATATGCATCAAACAACATATTCTGAATCTTCCAGTTCCGGGTGTCAGTGTGCCTACAGTCGTTTTCAAATTGATAGTACTTCCCCCAACCTGTATCCAGCCTTCTTTGTGCACATTGCCACCATCTGTGATCGGCTGGTATGTCAATTCCCAAATATTTAAAGGTATCGACATATTCAATGGGTTGCCCCTCAAAGCTGAGAGAGAGAGAGAGAGAGAGAGAGAGAGAGAGAGAGAGAGAGAGAGAGAGAGAGAGAGAGAAGGTTAGGGTGTGAGGAAATGATGCACAAATGAAGACATAATGAAAGGCTCTCACTCATTCATCAAATATGACAAGACAAGTGAAGTACAAGCCTTATATAGACTACTCACTCACACACTAGCACCTAGTGCATATGGGATAAGTTCCACGATGACACGTGGCACTCACACATGGCTCACACACTACTAGATCACCTAGTACTACACACCAACACATCACACCAACACACTCTTTGACTATGATATCTCCAACACCCCCCTTTAGAGCAAAGAGTGTGAGACCCAACACGCAAAGAGTAGACCGATCCCCCCTCCACCGCAATACTAAGTCCAACTATCCAACACCTCCCGTGAGACAGTGACTTCTCAGTCAGCTTGCGACCGGCAAGGGCAAACCATCACTCGTCATCCCCCCTTAGTCTGAACTGGGTGATCAATACCATCAACCAAAGTAAAAGACAATACATTCATTTTTGGAGGACAACCCAAGGCAAAGTACCTCTTATTGACTCCAAATACATTCAGTTTAGAGGGACAACTCAAGACTGAGAACCTTTATTGGACTCAACACAAACACATAGCATCACTGATGATCATCGACCACCTTAGAGAGGGATAGATCATTTAATATAGCAGATAAAGCTTGCTCCTCACGTCCAGTAGATGTGGCGTATATATTCTCGAGCTTGTCCAATGTCTCCTTGGCTGAAGTAGTGAGGTCAAGATGATGAAGTAGTTTGTTAGCCAGCCTCACATCAATAAGCACTAGTGCCTTGTCATTCTTCTCATCCCAAGTTGAGACTTGTGCGGATTGATCGTCACCACGAGGGTGAGGCTCCACGTGTGCAAACTGAGGTAACATACTCGCAGCACCAGCTGAAGAACCAGCAAGTATGGTGGCTGGTCTAGGACTCCAAAATGCAAGAGCAGCCCTTACGTGTGCAAAAAGGGCAAAGATAGGTGGCGGACAGTGCTCCAAATACTAACTCTAATCAAAACACAGCAAGATTATGCTCTGAAATGTAGAACTGAACCACGAAAGGAGCCCTTGTGGTTGAGATAACTGCTTGAAATGCTGCAGTAAGTTTGAAATGAAAAAGGCGGCTCCGTAGGACAGTCCGAAATGATGTAGCACTGTTTGAATTGCTGCAGCAGGTGTGTAGGTGTTCCAAATTAAAAGCCAGGCCTCGAAATGTATAAGGCGGCTGTCCAAAGCACACCGAAATGCTACAGCAGATCACCACAGTGAAAAACGGCTAATATAGAAGTGCTGGAAGCCTCAAAACAGCTCGGAAATGACTCTGTTGAAGGCGGATATGCAGCAGCAGCGCATAGACCTTGAGTTCGGCGATGGAGAGCTCCACATGTGCACGCGAGCCTTAAAGACTGTGCCGACTAGCCAGCTAACAGGCTGTCTAGAGCACCTAGAATACTTGGTGATAGCTCCTGGATGAAGGCAGCAGGGAAGACGGCTGACTATGCAGGCAGGCTGTGGACAGGCTGAAATGGAAGCAAACGGCTGAGGAAAGGAGGCTGCTAGAGGCGGAAATAAGCAGGCTGCATAGGAGAGGTGGTTGAGCAGAGTTAGGGTTTAGGGTTTGTTGGAGAAGACGATGACATGGCAGGGTGGGCTAGGGCAGGACGGACCTGCTCTGATACCATGTTAGAAACATGGTGGAGAGAGAGAGAGAGAGAGAAAAGGTTAGGGTGTGAGGAAATGATGCACAAATGGCAGGGTGGGCTAGGGCAGGACGGACCTGCTCTGATACCATGTTAGAAACATGGTGGAGAGAGAGAGAGAGAGAGAAAAGGTTAGGGTGTGAGGAAATGATGCACAAATGAAGACATAATGAAAGGCTCTCATTCATTCATCGAGTATGACAAGACAAGTGAAATACAAGCCTTATATAGGCTACTCACTCACACAGTAGCACCTAGTGCATATGGGATAAGTCCCATGATGACATGTGGCACCCACACATGACTCACATATACAGACTAGTACTAGATCACCTAGTACTACACACCAACACACTCTTTGACTATGATATCTCCAACAAGAGTTATGGAAGAAATAGACGTCCTAGGCTGTGTGCTCTCTCTCGGTTCCTACGTGTCTTGAAATCGAGATTCCTTGAGGAGGGTAGGCGATGAGAAGACTTGATGCTTTCACCAGGAGATATGAGGATGGATTGTTTCTGACCTATAACTTCCCACGCTTGGGTTGTTCATATGATTGGCTATGTGGGGACGCTTGAGAGTGGGATGGTTAGGAAAGAATTCATTTGGCGTTCTCGTGGATGAGATACCCACCCTAGAGAACTAGATTTGGTGCAGTTGAGAAGTAGGAGGAAAGAGGGCGTTCATAAGCTCGGAGAGCGGCTTGTTTGGTAGATTCGGGCATCAGGAACAAGGGCGATGAGATTGGGGCAGACGCTTAGCTTTGGAAGGAGAGAGTGGCTGAATTTAGCGAGTTTTGGCTGATTTTGGCTGGCTGGAGAAAAGCGGGACCAGATCTATTAAAAGCGAGACTGTTTTTTGGTCAAAAAGCAGGTTGCTATTTTGTTTTTATCTAGCAAGGAAAGCACTTGCTCTATATCAAGCCCCCACCCTAAATTCGCCTAGTTTTTGATGGCCCTTCCTGGCTATTTATATACCCGGGATTCCTCTCTCTCTCTCTCTCTCTCTCTCTCTCTCTCTCACTTCAGCACTTCAGCGCATGAAGGCGAATTTCTCACCCTCTTTCCGTCTGCGATCAGCCTATCAAATTCTGCCATCTTTCTTGCTGTCCTCTACCCGCCTTCTTCCTTGATTCCACGGAGCACTAGATTTTCTCTTGCTCTTGTGAGGAGCATGAGTTTGGACGCAGCTGCTTTTTTTCTAGTCCCTCTCTTGTGCGACTTGTTTCCCAGCCATGGAAGGACATCAAAGTAACCAGACACCTTCGCTTGATTATTGTTTTATTGAGATGGAGGACGAGGCTACATCGAAGATTATTCCTGGCCCCTTAGTACGAGAAATATATTGAAGAAGGCTCGTGTTGTTCTAAATATAGACAGCTGGTTTTAGAGTCTTTGTACCGCTCTCGAGTTATTGAGAAGTGATGAAGAGGTTGAAATCATCAGTTTTGACAGACACCCAATTATTTTTGGCTCGACTGGATCTTTTGAACCACTCTTGGTTCCAGATGTTTCCCAATTTTGTATGAATTATGTTCTAAATTGTCTTGCTATTAAATTGACTGGGTTTTTGTTAATTTGGTTTTGATTTGTAACTAAGTCGCATTTATGATTTGATGGTTTTTTCAAATTATACTTTTCTTGCCTATATCTTGACGTTTTTACATATATGGTACATTGATGATGCCCGAGTATTTGTTACATGTTGAACCGGACCTTCATATGTCTAAACGGTAACTTGAAGAAACATCATAACTCACAATCACATCAAGATCAAACTTCAAATAGAACCCAAACATGAATCTATTCAGCAAGATTCGAGAAAGGGAAATCTAATTGCCTTATTGATTAGACCAAGATGAGTCTTGTTGGATATCTTCTTTGAATCATGTTCAAAGGCGGGGTCATTCTGATTCTCACCCTTTTAGCCTAAGGTCATGGATAGTCAGGATTCAAGAGTTGTTAGGGATGCTACCTACTTGTTTTCTTCTTTGACCTATTGGTTGGGGTATTGTAACACAAGGGGGTGATATAATCACATTAAGAAAGGATTGAGAATGGATTTGCCACCCGGACTCAATCCAGAGTCATCTGAGTTGAAGAGGGATTGGCTACCTGATTCACTCATATTGTTCACTGAGTTTTTAATTTGCAGTATACTTTGGTGGTATGGGACACTAAGGTATGTTACATTTAAGATTCTCTGATATGGTGGTATAATCTAGTGTGAAACAATACCCAAGGGCCTCTAGGGTGAAGTACCAGTAGGATGAATGGAATTGGGGGCAACTTGTTTAGATTTTTTGCAAGGATTGACTAAGATTCTTTACCCGAGAGAAGCCATGTATTTTTTGGGTTCAACCCTGCAGCTCCATAGTCTAGACTCAAACTCAGAGAGGGCATCTCTTCTGATGATGGTCTGTCAGTGCCTTGTTTGGAACTTGGTGTTCCTAGATAAGAGATCCTAAGAACTGGATGATCCTGTGATAGGAGCGGTTTATTGTGCACAAGTTTATACAAGATATCCGATAGTGGTTCTTGTTTTAAGAGATCTCGGATTGTCTATTTCCGTAGTCTTTGGATCACATAGGATGTTACTCTTATGATGGTTGACTATATACATGTCTAGAATAGTACCATTGACTGGATATAGCCAACTGAATTTTTACTGAATATCCTCATGTAGGGCCATTCCGACGATAGATCAAGGGACCATATCTTTAGTTAGGAATTTGCCATTGATACTTTCATGAAGATTCTTCCATCATGAGTTATGAACTGATATCTAATTGTTCTGTGATGGAAAGTCTGTCATGTATTTTAACCCAAGAATCTGAATTATAAGGGTATTCTGTTGAGGAATTTTCTGAATACTAAGTAATTCAAGAAATTAGGGTTGATAGAAATTGCAACCCTGAAATTGACCTCGTGGGGCTCAATTGATGGGGTTGTTCGAACAATGATTCCTGGATCTCAACCTAAGATTTTTGAGTTCAAGGGTATTCAACATGATGAATATTTTTTTGCGAATTCCCAGTTAGAACTCAATAGATAAGGTTGATAGAATCATTTACCTTCAGGTACGGATTTTTCCATGCTTGTGTACGGATATGTCAATGGAACTAACTCTGTGGATTCAAGAGTTACTTGATTTCTCGAGGAGAATACTTGACGATATGTAACCTTGTGTAGATTGAGACATTTACTTTCCTTGGGTTGGTAATCAAAGATTGTGGCTTTGACCTTAGATTCTCTTTGATTTGAATCTTATGGAAAGTATAGCACACTCAAACTGATAGTTAGAGTATAGTTATTGGCATTGACTCCTCTTCACAGAGAGTTTTTGGGCTTTCTGGTGAACTCATGAGTGAGTTCTTAGAGGAAGGGGAGTATGTCATGTGCATGGTGTACGTAGGGTTGGATAGGAGGTGAACATGGGTTACGGGATAGCATAGGGCTGGATGGCTATTTTTAGCTGAGATTGCTATATATAGAGATTGATTCATATAGGGTTTCCTTCTATATAGAGCGAGGGCCAGTGCTATTGTGGAGTTTAGTTGAGTGCTTCTCAACTAATGGATGGGGCTTGGACCTAGGCCTGGGACTCTGGCCATCTATATGGCGGATCATAGGTGGTGTATTGAGCGAGGGTCCTCTAGACGGGCTCAGGTGGTATGGGACGCGTGGGTTAGATACGGGCCTATGGATGAGTCGAGCTGTAGCCCACGTGCTCAGGGGTGGTCGGGAGGATCGAGGTGCTTGCGCTATGATTTTGGTTGGATTGAGGAAGAGATTCTAGGTTAGTGATAGGGTCAGATCTTGCGGGGTCATGTCAGCCTGTTTGGGCTGCCAAGTCAGCAGAGCAAAGCAACAGCAGCACGGACCAGCAGCATCAGTGCAGAATCAGCATGGCCCAGAGTGACAAGATATAGGGAGACGGAGGAACTATGGTGGTGACTATTATTAAGACACAACAAGCCACGGCTGAGTGCAACATGTTGCCTCTTTCAGTCTTTTCTTGTTTTGTATCGACAGTGTCCAATATCTGACCACCTTTTTTTTTGCAGCTTTTTGGTTATGCCCTGAGTTATTGCCTCAAACTAAACTAGCTGTATGAAATAGCAAGAGTTAATGTTCCAGACTACACTAGTATATGAAAGCGAGTGAGTCGGTATTTCAATCAGCGGCCATCGTTTTATATATTCATCGATTGGCCACAAATGTCCAATAGTTTGAAGGAAGATGCTGCCAATGTAAGCTGCGTGCACGTACACGCATGCACACGCAACACGCACGCATGTTGTATAGGAAGGGTTGAAAATTGAGGGGTAAAATGTTTCCATTCATTTGTCTGATCAGTTGTTTTGTACAGGAGGCAAGATTGGCCATAGAGCAAATTGTGATTCCGAAGGGTCAGCCTGTAGAGCTCTTGCCAAGGTCTGCAGATATAATTGCTATTCAACTTAAATTTGCAGAAAGCTATCAGTTAATGACAGAAACAGCAGGCTCTGAGGTAAGTTTGCGATTGAGAATCCTTCCTTGTCACAAGAATGGTGATGGCGATGTGAGTGTAAGCACGAATGCTGGGGATACTGAAGATAACTGCTCAGAAGGTCTAGGACTGAGTGGTACAAGTGTCAGCAGATTGCCTATCCTTCCCGAGTAGTAACACCATGTAGCAGTATGGAAAGGGTTTGTGCTCAAATCTAGACCCAATTTGTATCTTGGTTGTGTACTTCTAGACACATTTGTAACTTTCTGGTGTCATTCTACTCAGCTGCAATAGAAATCTTGCTGTTTCTACAGAACAGAGTATTTTTGTGAGTATTTTCTTTTAATTCTTGCAATACTTGCTGTAAGGAAAACAAGTTTGGAGTATCAATGCTCCCGTTAATTTTTGCCCTTCTAAGATGTATTTTAGCTGTAGCTTTGTATATTTGGTGGGATGGACGCGGTAAAGCTGATTGATATCTAAGCAGGATCATTTTCCATCAAGATCTGCATTATCGGGGGTTCATAATTCAATGTACTGATGACCAGACAACCCAATTATAACTTGCCAGCTATTCTGAATGGCAGTTCATAGCCTAAAAGTACTAGCTAAACCAGCTCATCGTCTTTGGGAAAATGTTGTTGGATGATCATATAAGTCTTATAAACTAGTACAGAACAGAAAAGAATGAGATGAGTGACAAACAGCTCAAGGTTCCAAATGTTGACAAAGTTACTGTCTGAATACAGATGAATTTGGGCGTATGTTGTCATGTAACACTATCTGGAGATTGTTCTATGTTGTCTCAAAAAAAATTTTAAATGATGCCAATCATAATTATTTGTACCACATGAGTGCTAGAGCAGCATTTCTATCCCAGGTGTTGCTATTATTGTTGTCCAGAAAAGTCATGGGGAAGTGCCTGTTCGCTACATCTTTTCATTGGTTATTGATGTAACACTGCTATGCCTTTTGAGTTATTGCAAAGACTGATTCCATCTCATGCCTTTTAAAGTGTTATTGATCTTATGGGGGCTTCTTGTGCACGAGCACACACGCATGCACACGCACACACACTCGTTTATACAAGATGACTTTGTTACATGCACATATGTACATGGACGGAGTTGAAGCTGGATTTCAGCATGGTAAGGCTGGAATTTCAACATGTCTAAATGTCAGCATTGTAAAAGCTGAAATTGTAGCTTGTTTAGCATGGCCAAGTTTGCAATTTCAGGATGGTTATGTCAACTATGTATTTTGGCTATGTTCTAGCAATGTTAGGGTTGGAATTTCAGCTCGCTTAAAGCTCCATTAACATATGTACTCTTATTACCAATATTTACCAATGTTTAGCATTGAGTTATATAAAGGTATTTGGCTCAACCACAATTGACCTTCCTATTGAGAACCATGCTTTTTGTTACAATCCATGACGTTCTTTTCCTAAATCCTAGGATTATGAATGGTTGGATGGATTCATGATGGTCTGTCCTTTTGACCCAACACTTCCCATGAGGCTGAGCCTTCACAACAGCTACCATGAAGAGCTTTAATTTGAGGCAGAGTCTACAAAGCATTACCGTCACGGACTAGAAGGTTCAAGTGTTGCTCTTCACTCTATAAATGAGGTGTCTTTGTATGATACAGGTACAATATAAATTTCTTGTTCTCGATATCATTCGAGTCTCCTTGCCACTTCTTATCTCACACTAGTGATATGAGATACTTGATGCTTTATAGTGGTATTAAGCGTATCTGCATGTGCACATGGAAGGGAGTGGGAGAGAATGAATTTTGAATTAAGTTGTATTAAGAGTATCTCATCGGTGACACTAATTTTGGTCGCATACTAGTGCAAGTTTCTTTCAATTTTGAATTGAACTCTTCAATGACTTAACCTTCTCGTAGAGTATAGGGGTCAAGAAGCTAGGCCTCTCTAAACTTATATCCATGTGATAGTCAATCCAAAGGAGAGAGCTCGTGTTTCAAATGGTCTCGTTGATTGTGCTACTTCTCGTTTTTGGCTATTGGAAAGAGGGTAAAAGTACCTTGTCCCGCAATTTACATCAGTAGTTTAGTAATTTTAAAATGTGTGAGGGACAACTTTAGGAGATTGAGATTCATTCAATCTTTAGTTTGTTCTGGCAGATACCTAAGACTCGGTGCCCCCCATACTTGTCTTAGGAAGGCTATCTGTACTAGTATTTGGGGACTATGTCCTCGAGGGATATGTGATAGAAGAGTCTCTTTATGGGGGAGAGTGCCTTTTTTTCTTTTCCCAGAGAAAAGAAACTACTATTAATGCTTGAAAATAAAACCTCTGTGCTTTCAGCCCCCATAAGGAGTTGAAAAAACGGTAATTACAATGGCAAGGCTGTCAGAAAAAAAACCAGCCTGTTCTTGGGGCACTAGCTTATTGCCTAGGTTGTCTGTGGAACAGGGGCTAAAAAACACGGAGGTGGTCTATACATCCAATGCATATCTCCCGCGAAAAGTGTGCAGAAAATCCTTGCAAGCCAAACCTTGCAGAAGCAGTCTCGCCTTTCAGCAGTCCCTCTCGAAGTTGGAGTGCTGCGCTCTCAAGTTGTGCACAGCGTGACAATGATATCTTGCTAGATGGATGCTAGGTAAGCCGTTGGAGTCCTCATGTGTCCCTCACATGATTGCAACCAACAACCCAAATGTTCCTGGCGGTGATGCTGGCTATCGTCTCCTACACACTATTCTCTAGTGAGAACGTCGATCTTGAACAAGAGGGTGGTGCTACGTCAAAGGCCTCTATCCGGGAGACCCCCTGGCCAAGATTGTGACACTGGGTCAATGGAAAAAGCATGCTTGCCCTCTGTGAACCATGCTGCCATCCCCCTAGTGAAGTCCCTTTGCATCTGCTATGTGGCCAACACATCTGTTGTGTGTTGGCCACAATCCAAAATGTCGTGAGCTAGATTCTCTGCACAGCCTTGCAATAGTGGGGAATTATCTCCAGTACTCCCTCTGCACAACAAAGGCATCTGTTGTCAACACACATCTACTCTAGCCAGGGACCAAGGGTAGCCCTCCATGAACCATCAACCAGAAGTCGTAGGAGATCTTCCGTGCCCTCAGGCTGTTCTAGAGGCAAGGCAAAAAACGAGAGATGACCTCCTTGGGGACATCTTGCTCAACCCAGTGGCGCTCCCTCGACGGGGTCCAAGCTGTGTAACTAAAATTGACAAGCGATGCGAGTCGTGTAAGGGAAGAAGGGCACCTCCTCCACTTTGTCTGACTCGGCAGAGAGCGCCTTCTGTGGGTTTTTAGAGGGGTGAAAGAGAAGTCCCCTCCTATTCTTGGCAATGACAAGGTAGTTATTCCTAAGGTTTTGAAGCCTTGGTAGAGGTTTGCAGAAAATGCACTTTGTAACACACTGTTAAAACTATAGCACATTTTAGTAAAGGAGCTTGATCCAGCAAAAAAAGTGGATCAAGATGTCTTATGCAACTTGTGTGGCAGACAGTGGGGAATCTCAACTAGCAATGCACATCCCAACCTACAGCAAGTGGAAGAACGCTTTAATGAGCACAAATCTACCTCGGCTAACTCCAAAGGTGGTATTATTTGAGAGCTCCAAAGTATTTGCACAAGCAAGAGAAAGGTTTGGCAGAGGCCAAAGCAATTTGCATGTTTATTAATTGTATCAGTAGCACTAAGCTAAAGTGCAACAACGCTCATCTAAGCGCATAAGCTCAAAAGAGTCATACACAACCCAAGCAACTAGTCAAAATCTATATAATGGGCTTGAAGGGAGCATAAGATAGCAAAGATATTCAATTAATGATTTTGTAGGCTATCGTCCTCCCACGTGTATGAGCGAACTCTGATATTTATGTAGCCAAAGCATCCCTTAATGTGTGCATGTCTCAATGTCCCTGAGTTTGTGCAAACATACCCCCTACTTGTGAGAGCAAACACCATTATTTTGCATAGCTAATTCACCTTAGACTTCACGGTGTGAAAGCATGAGCACATAAAGGAACATCCAAGGGGAGTGTAAGGGGCATGAACACCAAAGAAGAGAAGAGAAACACGTGTTAATCAATGAGGAAGTCCATGAGGAGGAATCCAAAGTCGCAGAGGTCATAGGATGTATTAGACTATGTCTAACATATGCACTGTTCCTTTGAACGAGTACAATGCCTGCACATTGGAATCTATAAAGAGGAATAGTAATAGGTGGGCAAAGCCATCGGGCATGAAGTAGAAGGATGTAGTGAAATAGATGAGCAAGGCAGATGTGGGATCTTTGTTTACTTCTCATGATGAGAGGCATGGTAGGGGATGAGGATATGTGCCATCATGCTAAAACAATTTTTGTAGAGATGAATGGACGACTGCCATATCACAATGATCTCCCTTTGTTTTTTTGCCAGCAACTATACAGTTCCTAAGGGGATGTACAATGGACTTTTCCTCACCACACAAGCCTAATGAAGGAGGGGGAGGAAGAGGAGCAAAATTAGATTCCTAGGGTGTTCATCTACCAGTATACATAATTAAAATCACTACAAGGTATACCATTAGTCGCAAAAGGAACAAAGAATGAGCGTCAAGAACAAATGCATGCACAAACAGTTGAGTTGAATAAGATGAGGAGGATAGAGACGTTGCAAATGCATTTTAGGAGGGTATTGGGCATTATCAAGTAGGGTGGCTACCTTTGGAGTAGCTCTTTGAATGCAGTTCAATCGAGCTTTCAATTGGCTTGGAAGGTCGATGATAGGTAGTGATAGTTGTCTACCAATGCATCACGAGATGCAGAGAACATCACTATCAGGTGGCCAAGATTGATTGTGTTTCATGTAGAGAGAGAATCTTGCACCAATTGTTGCATTACATGGTTTGTACAATATGTACCATCCCTCTCGATGCCTCCACAGGAGCGAAGTCTTTGCAAAGTTTCAGGACCATTAGGATTGGTATGGTATATGCACAATGCTTTGGCACTTATGCACCATCCATGCAAAAAATGTGCACATCCCACCATGCACGATAAAAAATGAGGATATGTGCATGTCCCACTATGCAAATGATATCTTATCCTTATGAAATGTTGAGAGTATGATATTCTTACTCATTCAAAGTTCTTTGAAAAGCTTCATGACCATCAAGTACAATAACGATGAACAACTTTTTGGCACTTGCACACCTCCATGGTTGAAAATGAGAAAAAAGTGCATGTTCCACCATACAAGTGATGTCTGATCCATATGAAAATTTCATATATAAAAAGACCTTACTTGTTTAAAAATCTTTGCAAAGTTTTGTGACCATTGGGCACATACCATTGTAGGGTTAAAGGCCCCTATGCTTGACTAACCTCGGTTATATACTAAAGTACACACATACTCATATATATGTATGAAAGACATAGAAGATAAGGGTGACTTTGCACCCAACATATTTAGGTCTTTCTCCCTCCCCCCCCCTCTCTCTCTCTCTCTCTCTCTCTCTCTCTCTCTCTCTCTCTCTCTCTCTCCCCCCCCCAGTGGCTAACGTTTTCTCTCTCAGCGTAGCCCTCCCCACAACTAGTATTAGCAGGTATCAGAGCTTTGGGGCGCTTTGTCTTCTTCCTAAGCACGGTGAAGAGACCCCGTGAGCTTTCTGGTCAGGCATTTGTGAGGCAACGAGCCAGGAGCAGCTTTTGAAGCGACATTGATATGCAGAATTTGAGGGTGGAATTTTAACTTGAAGTCTTTAGTAATGTTGAGGACTTTAAGAGCTACATTTTTGCTTTTTACTTTGTCTCGATCTGACCTATGTATCAAAAGATATAGCTTCTACAAAAGCAGGCGCTGGAGAGGAGAAACACCTACACCTTTTTCTCCGAGTGTTGTGGATCCAAAGATTGAGACCACCATTTGCAGTGCCGTCAGTCCCATTGCATTTGAGATGGTCTTAGACCTCTACCTGCAAAGTTGCTCGCCATTCCAAGGTGGATTGACAGAGTTCTGAATCTCTCTGTCGACAGACATTTCCTTCTCTATTTCAACATTTCCACCGTGTATCAGATCTCCCACTACCGGCATCCATTCATGATTCCGTCTGCTCCATTGGATCTGGGACAGTGTAAAACCTCTACCCTCAAATTCCCTTCTGATTCAGTGAAGGTTTGAACGCTTGGTGAATCTTTGTATCGTCACGTTTCTCTACTATAGGAAATTTCTCCAAAGTTCCAAGACCTTCCAAATGGATGCCACGTGGTAGATAAGGGTGACCCCTTAAGTCAATTTTCCTAAGGTTCAATTTTCAAAGTCAAATGCATGGTTGACTGGCTTTTTCTCTATCACCGGATGGGATTTTGGAGTTGTGGCAGAAGAGAGAAATGTATAGTTTGCACCACTAATTTTGGATGTGCATTGACGCCCATGGTTTGAGGCATATCATTTTTTGCTTTGCAGTATCGACCATTGTCTTGAGGCCATAATTTTGGGCATACCATATGCAGATCACTATGGCTGCTGTTTGAGCCATGTGCACTCATTCGTGGTTTCCATTGAGTCATAGTGGATGCTTTACAGGCCATTTGGATGCATTGTAGTCCTTGTTGGATGCCTTGATAGGCCTAGATTGCCTTGCAGGATGCTGTTTTGATGGACTCTTTGCACATGGATGCTATTTTATGTTGAGGGACAACTTTGACACATTGCAGTTGATGCACAGATAGTGCTATGCTCTCTTGGATGAGATATTGTTGATGCATATGCCCATGGATGGTGTTTATGCTTAAGGCATTTGGATTGCCATTGCAGTGGCATTTTCTTCTAGGCCATATCTGCTCATATGGATGCATAGTATATGCATATGAGCCACTTGGGATTTTGCTTTGTTTGCATCATGGCATCCTCTTCCATGTTTGAAAATGAAATTTTGAGTATTAAAAAGCTTGATGGGACAAACTTTTCTCTATCGAAAGAACAGATAAGGCATGTGCTTATACAAAAGTAGATTAAACCCTTGGAAGGGATTGCAGCTAAGGCTGCAGCTATGTCTGTTGATGATTGAGATGAGTTGGATACATTACCAAAGTCTACTATTAGACTTCATCTTGCACAGTCGGTTTATTTCGCAATAGTAAATGAGAAGACAACGGAATATTTGTGGAAGAAATTATGTGCCATTTATGACAAGGAACTGCCTCTAATAAAGTTTACCTCATGAAGCGATTGTTTGAGCTACAGATGAACTCCATTGCTTCTCACTTGAATGAGATCAATATTATTTTCAGCCAGCTTTAGGCTTAGAAGCTGAATTTTGAGACAAAGACAAAGGCAATATTCCTCTTATGTTCATTGCTATCTTTGTGGGATGCCTTCCGTACAGCTGTCAATAACTCTACACCTAGTGGAGTATTGAAGTTTGATGATGTTGTGGGTAGCTTGTTGGCCAAGGAGATTAGACAAAAGTCTATGGAAGGCAACAAGCAAGATGCAGCCTTAAATTTGCATAGGGGTAGATCACAGACGAGGGGAAAGTCCCAAGGAAGAGGAAAGTCTAGTAGCAAATCCAAGGCGTGGAACATTGAGTGTTACCATTGTGGCAAGAAGGGCCACATGAAAAAGGATTGCTACAAGTTGAAAAGAGAGCAAAAGGATAATCTGTATATGTCTTCTTGCTCGTTCCAAAAATTTGGCCCATATATCTCTTCTTGCATCATCAAACCTGACCACCTGAGAGTAGCCATGTAAGCACCTAGGGGAGGATTTGATCTTGTAACTCACATCTGACCACCTTGCAGTAGCTAATGGATCATGGCACCAAGGGGAGGTATTGAGATATGGGACCATGAGCACATAATTAGAGGCTAAGGTATGGTATAGGAATGTATTAAAGTAGCCACCCTAGGATGTGGACTACATGATGCGAGGATGTGGATCGAGGACATCCAGAAGGAGAGATCTGGATTAGAGGATCCCACAAGTGTTGACTATTCTAAAGGTTCTCTCTATATAAGAAGCCTATTATGTATCGTTGATACACATTGTAATAGATTGAGTGTTTGGTACCCTATGTCTCTCTTGTGGTGCTTTAATCCTCCTTGATCCCTCACTTTGACAAGTTTGGTAAAGATGTCTGCAACATTCTCTTTGCTATCACAATGCTGCAGTGTGATGTCACCAAGTAAGCACTTTTTTTCTAGCTTCCTCTGGTTACATCACCTTCATAGCTGCTCTTAACCCTCTCGTAATGTTACACAGGCAAAGGAGCACTAAAGTGAAATAGCAGGCAGAAGAGCACTATAGTAGGTAGAGGAGTAGCTTTCGGTATTAAGATGAGGGCGAAGCTTGGCGAATCAAAGTTCCTTTCAGGGTTGGCTACCCGGCGGCAGCCAACCCTAAGGAAACTCCGAATACATGTCATGAGTTTGTATAGAAAGACTTCAGACAGTAATCAGGTAACAACAAAGGAAAAGAATGGTGGAAAACCCACCAATCAACTTTTTATTTGTATAAAAATATACCAAATTGTAAAATCTATCTACTAGAAGTCGATTACAAGGGGTACTATGAATATATTTGTACATGCTTCAATTTATGCTCACCATATGAATTGGCAACAGTTTGGGCAAAAACTTCTATTGCAAGAGATTACAACTTCTCACAACTAGACTCATTTATGTACCAATTTTGAATGCAATAGCATGCTCCTTGGCCATTCTCTTCACATGATAGAATTGAAGGATCGGTTCTGGGTAGCATGTTTGCATTACATCATCGAAGTTCTCCATCACCTCTGGTAGTGTTTGATTCTACATGTGACACCACTCAAGATCTAGCAAGCTTGCACTATGTAAAAGAGCACGTGCCTTTTGCCAGCGCTTTCTCAAATAGGAATGTAATATCATTGATCTAGCTACACTTAGAGGTTCATTTTGTCTTGTGATGCCAATAAGAGCTTGTTCACAACACACCATATTATGTAATCTTTTCCCAGTGTTGGTATCTTACCATCAAAACCTCTTTCTGTATACATATCTAGTTAACTCATGAATTGTAACTTCTAGTCCTTTCCTACTTGTAATCATAGCCTTCATGTCTCTTGCTTTCTTTCTTTTATCCTTTAAAGCATGTGTTCTTTCCCAAGCCAGATAGTCATGTGAATGCACTGTCTCTATTCTAGCATATTTATTTTCTAGGCCAATTCCATTCCATAGAAATGAGTGAAATCTTGTGGTAGGGTGACAAACCCTTCATACTCTTTTCCCAAGCCATTCGTGCTCTTTTCCTATCTACATTTTTAAGCTAATCTTCAAGATCCTTCAACCTTACCAAAGAACTAGACTAGATTCAAAGGAGCTTCTCTTAGCTTTATTGAATGAGAAGTATGGAAGACATGTTAGCCCAAATTATTCTCGGCTATGATACGACTTGTTTTGTCTTTGATGATGGAGATTAATTCATCTTTGATGTTGACTTTGATTTTGTCAGTCCACTAAGCTTCAAAGTTCAATTCATGCAGTTCTTTTGCACAGGTCATCCAACTTTGAATACATCGCGGATATTGATCACGATTGCGTGACTAGTTCTTACATATCTCTAGCATGCTATCTTCGAGAATCTTCTTCAATGCAATCAACCCATCTCTTCTTCTAGCTTGATTTGTATTTCAAGCTATTTGTGAAGTCTACTACAAGCTCCTGAATGTTAGATATTCAGCTAGTTTATACAATAGTAAGGACAAAGAGTACAAGATTTGGTGTTGAATGTCTTGATGATAAATCCGGATTACTAAACAAGACCAAACATAGTTTTCAACGGTCATTGATGTTATTTTAGAGTTCATTCAAGAAGCATAACATAGCAGCAACAAAAGGCATTTATGCCATTGTAAGCCCCGATTTCACAACCATAATTTGCAACAACATTTCGATGTTTTGCTACAAGTTACTATAGATACAGAGACTATCACATGGATTGTCATCCTTTTAAAAACAACTTGAAGACGACTATGTTGCAGAAACTGATTGACAAAGAAGCAAAGATACCCAAGTTAGATGATACTAATTGTGGCACCTAGAAGTTCGAGGTGGAAAACTTGCTTGGTTTGAAGAAAGTATAGAGCAAACATCCCACTGCCTACAGAGTGGTAAATTTGGATGATCAAGTTGACGGGGGATGAAAGAGCAACCCACTGTGAAATAGATTTTGGAACCAAAGATGCCCTACGCTAGAGATTCGAAAACAGAGAATTTGGTAGAGAGAATAGATAAATTGCCACGAACTTAGAGATCAGGAAATGCATATAGAGCGACACTCGAAGGTCAAAAAATAATATAGCCAAGGATATAGTCCAAAAACAATCAAAATGGAAAGTGAATCCAGATTTCCAAAAAGAAAGGATCCGAAGGAAGATCCATTTAAGAATATAGGACCCCTAGTTTGATGAAGGAAGATCCATGTGGAGAATAGGGGCCGCCACTTGGTAAAGAATAGGTATTTAGCTGGAAAATTAAATATAGTATGTTGGGATCTAGAACGAAGGGTATCTATAATAAAATCTAGAGAGCTTCTCTAATTTGAAAGGAGGAGATGAGGGAGGGCCATTAGCCACTTATTAAACAACAATAATAATCTTCCTATGTCTACATGGATTCATATGAATGTGTAATTTTTGGCCTGCCTAGGGGAAAGGCTACAGTAATCGTTTTCTTTGTTTTGAGATGATAAAGCTTCTAATTGTAGCTTGCCGGGTGGCCGCGTTGGAGTGGTAGTTTGGTGAATTTTTGGATGCGTGGAAACGGGTGATTGGCTATCCACCTCTACTATTTTTATCCTCTATTCTTGCTATTTTTGTCCCCATTTTGGTCCCCCTTTCTCTCTCTCTCTTCTTCTTCTTCTTGCTTGCTATTTGTGTCCCCATATTTTTCTCCCCCTTTCTCTCTCTCTCTCTCTCTCACTCTCTCTCTCTCTCTCTCTCTCTTCTTCTTCTTCTTCTTCTTCTTCTTTTCTCTCTCTCAGCTTCCAGGCCTCATGAATGATTTTGATCATTCACCTTGTTTTAAAATTAACTAAGTTGTGTGTTTCAAATTGCCATCTGTGGAGCGTACAAAAATTGCCTTTTAATAGCCCAACTCCCTTTAAAAAAATTGTTGCTTTTCTCTTTGCATCTAAAAGTGCTTCTAGTGACCACGCACACTCCTGCACTCTTGTTATTGGCCTGCCCCAGAGGAAAGGGTATAGTGATGAGTCCGTTTTTTGGCAGATGACAAATTTCTTTTTTTGGGTTTAGGCGCGTGTCAATGTTGTATTGGTTTTGGCCATCCTAATTTTGTATTTTTGTGTTTAGCTGTGTGTCAATGTCATATTGGTTTTGGGCATCGTGGAATGTTATTCATAGCCGCGTGTGACTATCCTAATTCTTCGTCGAATGTTCTCCGTCCACGTTGTCACTTTGGCGAATAATCACCACCCGTGTGCATGCGCAGTCATCGTCTGCCACGTGTGTTCTTCTTTTTGCCTTGTTGGAGACCGTCTCGGGAGAGACCAGTGGGAATCCATGGTCTGCATGATGTCTCGCTTGCTTTTTGGTTATTTGTCCGCAACGTGATGCGAGTCGTCAAGCATCTCTAGAGCGATGCGGCCGGTCTTTTCGCGTTTTGTTGAGGTGGTTCATGTTTAGGAGCACGCGATGTAAGAACTTAAACGTTTTAGTCTAGGTTCCCCTGCAATCGGTGCTAGTGTTTTCTTTTCCTTTTATGGCATAATGAAGCAGTGTAGCTTCTTCACGATCTGATCGTGTATAGCAGGGGTATTCTTGCAAGCCATGCAAATCAATTCAATACACAAAAATGCATTTACTTTGCTTCTCTTATTCCGCTGTCACCAAGTTCTGTTGCCCGCTTTGTTTTGGCTACCTAGCGTCCGTTTTTTTGTTGAGGTGGTTGGTGAAACATCCCCTGATCCTTGGGTATACTCGAGTAAAGCATGCACAGAGTATCAGATGGATGAGAGCACTGTAAGGACGTACCCCACTGTAATTCCAATTTTGGGCAGTCTCTGCAGCTGTTATCTGTGGCCGAATTGCTATTGGCTAGAAATGAGATCCTTGGGTATACTCGAGTAAAGCATGTACAGAGTATCAGATGGATGAGGGCGTCGTAAGGACGTACCCCACTGTAATTCCAAAATTTTGGGCAGTCTCTGCAGTTGTTATCTGTGGCCGAATTGCTATTGGTTAGAAATGCTTCAGGATGATTAATGGGGTTCTTGCATGTTATCATTCCCTTCAAGATACGATGCAGCCAGACGATTGTTTCGTCTTCTTTGTGTTCAGCACCCCGACACCCAACCACCACACATGGTTCGACACGATCACATCCTTTCGGGTGATCGAGGACATCACCGACGTCGGTAGGTGGAAGGGCAAGCTGACGAATCTGCAGCCAATCGACGTAATGGAAGTGTGCGCTTTCACCGAGCTTATTGAACGGAGCGTCCGACGTGGTTTAGACAGGTCAGGCATCTTTTTTATCCTGTTGGAAGCTACCATAGTAAAATTAAATGAGGGGCTTCTGTAATGGCCGTTGCGAGCATTCTACATTTGTGTGAAAGTGGGAATCAGGGTGACCCGAATACTTTATAGTTTTTAAGGCTTGTCCATGGTGTATAATATCAAATCGCAGTTCCGATTGACCTAACGTTCAAGTGCATGCATAGTTTTGTTGTTCGCGGTGTGTGCGACCATTTTGGATAGAATACCAAATTGCAGACCCATTTGATTAGCTTGCTTATTAGCTGGGAAATCCAAAAACGTACAATTTTGAATTTTGCATTTCCAGAAATTTGAGAAGTGAGAGGTGAGTTGAGATAAGTGTACATAGTACCGTCAAGGCTCAAGGGCTTACCTGGACCGGAACGAGTTTCGTTGTGTCATGCAATCGGAGTAAATTTGCTGATCTCCGAGTCTCTGATCTAATGTCGAGGTAAAAGGTAAGTCCGACTCTTTTTGCTCCCCTTTTAGATCTACGCATCTACCTCAAAATGCGAATAATAAGAGTAATGGACTCGTGATGGGCAAAGGAGCTGCAGCAGATTTCTTGCGAAATGAGTGCCAAAGGACACACATATTGAAGCTTGTCGATTCAGTGGATTTTTCATTGCGTTGGAGGCTCCTCAATGTTGGTCTTGAGGGTAAGAAATGGAAACTTGGAAATAGTACTTAGATACCAAAATCAAATGCTTCAACGACACACACTCCATGCTTATATTCTATATATATGCAACCCCCTCAAGCATTGCAATTGCATACAACTTCCTCAAGCATTGCAATTACATACAGCTTTCCTTCCATGGTTTATTCGTCTTCTACCGATGGTGCTCTAAATTAACGCTTTCCTCGTCAAGACCTCCGCATTCTGCTGTCTCTTCTCACAATTCGTCACATTGCTTATCTTATGTTTGTTCCTTGGAATTGTGAATTATATACTTAGTACTTCAGGGGATTTATTTGTAGCGCATTGAGACAAAGTCACACGTCAAAGTTCAAGCAGTCTAAAAATTGGAGCAGGGACTGGCATGGTTGGAATTCTATCTGCCCTACTAGGAGGTGACGCCACAATCACTAATTTGCCCCATCTTATTGAAGGGGCAAATTGCTGTGTGTGCCCATGGGCTTGGAGTCCTATGCAAGAAGTGTGTGAGTGTAGGTGTGCTAGAAGGTTCTAGTTAGGTGTGTCAGGTTGGTGTGATGAGTGAGTGATCATAGGAGGTGATTGATTGAGATAATCAAGGAGATGATTGTGGATCTGGGATCTACCAACATAAAGGCAATTGCCTATATATGTAACCACTCATGAATAAAGTATTGTTCAGTGTGCCTCAACATTTGCCTCATTATCTACACTGTTCCAACATGTGGTATCAGAGCCTTGAACCACTTCTAGCCATGCCTACCTAGCTTCTGCCACGTGTCCACCTTCTTCCCCAAACCAAACATGAGCTTCCTCTTCTTCTACTCTTCTACCCCGAGTTTGTGAGGATGAATTCGTAGCATCCAACCATTGATTTCTAGAATACAGTGAGCCCAACAATCCTCTCCTTAGGGCACACCTTCCCACCGGAGGGATTGACGAAATTCTGCGCGGATTTGCAGTGCCGACACGACATGTGCTGAGCAAAAATTTACAAAATTTTGGAGCTGCTATTGCAATTGGGTTCCAAGATCTTAGATGAGGCTCAGCAATGCCTCAAGCTTCTTGCTCGAATTTTGGTCGAGATTGGTCCACAGAAGAAGCCGCATTCGTCATTTTTCTTCACGATTTTGCAAGTGCAATACTGTGGGCAACATGGCACGATTCTTTGCAAATGGTTCCTGCTGCTGATGGGCGACTACAAGAGCTTTGATTTCCACCTAAAAGTCCTCTAATTGATGCACCGAAGCTCTCCAATTTCAGCTTACAGTTCTTGTTTCTTCAATTTGGGAGAAATTTGGGGGTGATGGTCAAAGTTTGACTATTTCTTGCAATTGACCATTGAAAAGTTTACTCCTCTATCTGGTTTAGTTCCCTGAACTCTGATTTCAAGAAACGTATTGAGTTTATACCTCACATTTGATTTATTTTGGAACTCTATGCTTATGGAAAGAGTTTGACCATAGTTGACTTCATGTTTGACTTGGCATAATGCCTACTTCTCAAGGGTGCACAAGTGTGGTTTCAGCCAAGAAAACCAAGGAGGCAAAGCTCGAGGAAGAGGAGACAAGGAGGACCAAGTACAAGGCCATCAAGAAGACACTACTGACTTACGAGTCATATGAGCTTCTATGTACAAGAGTAGACACTGCCCTTGTTCTACTGACAAGTGGTAAGACCCTCTTCATATTTGATTTATTTGAAGGCATATGGGATAAATGTGATCATAAAGTTAAAGTCAACTTGCTAGAGGATACTCTTTTGGTAGCAAACTTCACTAAGAAAGGAGCAATAAAACAAAGCAGTTGTACTAGCAATGATATGCTTGTGCTCTCGGAAACTATGAAGACCAAGAAGAAAGAACCAGACCAAGATGCTGCAAATACCTCTACCAATGAGGAATCAATTGAGGAGACTTTCATCCAGGAGGCATTGGCCCTAAACTCTAAGATTAGGATTGTATGTTTTGAGTAAATAATGTTTCTCTGCCATGGATAGTCCATCCTTAAATGATTGTTAGTCTTTTGAGATTTTTTCTTGTTGGACTCATTGGGCTTTACATACATAGTCTGTGTCCATCTCCTAGTTGTAAACCAAGAATCCTATGAGTGAGTCACAGGTTGGGGCCATGAGTGTTGCCACATGATAGTGGGCAAGCCATGGAGCATCCCATGTACTACTGCTAAAGAATGAGGTCATCAATTTGTGAGGGGGAATGAAGGGGCAAATTGATGTGTGTGTGTGTGTGCCTATGGGCTTGGAGTCCTATGCAAGAAGTGTGTGAGTGTAGGTGTGCTAGAAGGTTCTAGTTAGGTGTGTCAAGTTGGTGTGATGAGTGAGTGATCATAGGAGGTGATTGATTGAGATAATCAGGGAGATGATTGTGGATCTGGGATCTACCAACATGGAGGCAGTTGCTTATATATATAATCACTCATGAATAAAGTGTTGATCAGTGTGCCTCAACATTTGCCTCATTATCTACACTGTTCCAACAGTTATTCCCAATCTTGTTCACAACGCTTCTCTAAATGAGGAGGCCTTGAGAGCTTCAAGTAGAGGAGAAAAAATAACCATGAAAGTGCTTTGTTGGGGTGAGCAAGAGGACATGCATGCCATTGGGCTTTCTTTCGACCTCTGATCTTGGCCTTTGATGTTGTTTACTATGATTACCTTTTTCAACCACTCTTATGGACTCTCAAATGGCTTCTTTTAGGGGATGAGAAAAAGTGCTCTTCATTGCGAGCTGAACCTCATGGGAATGTCTGTGCAGGAAGTGAGTCGCCCATTGTGCTTCTTACTTTCAGAGACCACTATCACAATATATTTCCCTTGGGCTTCAACAGCTATAAAGTCCGGTTCGGGAAACATTTCTAGTGTGGCTGGCACAATTGCATTTGTTGTAATCAAGGTGGATACAAAGCGCAGCTCGAACGATCAAATTATTATTGCAGATGGACCTCGCAACAATGACAATTGAGCAGCTGTAAGTTGATTGACATACCAAAACTTTTTTGTGATTACTTAATACTTCTTTCTTGGTATTTTCTTCTAAATATTATTATGGCATTTTAGCTTGTTAATACAATTTCTCGACCTAGTTAACCTTTGTGAACGAGCACAAGAGTGTCCAAGTATAGCTTATTCAAGAATTCCATGACAATGGAATAGCTATGTACACTCTCCGAAACGTATCGTACATGCGTGCCCGTGACTCATTGTGTGTCTTTGACTTCACGATCTTGGGAGACGTCCCCGAGGGCAATCAAAGGGAGGAGTTGTAAAAAGTTTTCATCAATCAAGTCTTTGGTCTAGGATATGGTCGAAGGGTAAGTTGTAATGCTTTCTCATTCATTTTAGATGAATCTTATCCCTCACACCTAAAGTCATAACCGACATTTTGCAGGTGCATGGTATTTTACATTTCATTTGTCTAAATGGGCAACTACTAGATTACATTTGCTTTTTCTACTCTATAAATTATGTTAGTAGGGACTTGGCTCGCCTTTTTTGCTTCACATGTGATGCTCCTGACGTAGTTGTTTGCACCGCATCTTTGAAGGGCAAAATTATTACAGAGGACGACTCAGATATTGCAGTACAAATTAGGGCTTGCATGTGGACAATGTGATGTGTTTGGAGGTTCCATTCATAGCACTTTATGATGACAACATTCTATGTGTTTGCTCAATGCTTCTAGAGCTGAAGCCAACTGGTTACTTCACCATAAATAGCTCTGGCCACATCATAGCGTTTGATGTAGACTAAAAACACTCCAAAGAACTTCCTGGCTTTAGTTTGTCGCTTTTAAATGTGTGAGAGAGGCATTTATGCCCTCATTTTGAATTGCCCTACTTGTAAGTATTCTGCTCTATGTTTACTTGCCTTGCTATTGCAATAAAGAACTTTTGAGTGCCAAAGCTTGATTTCATAAAGACAGTTCCCTTGCAAAACAAATTATGTAACTCAAGTATTTGTTGTGTTACTTTCATATTGTAAGCATAAATCAAACTTTACTATGACAATGGAATTTGAGAAGGAACTACATAAACTTGATCTCGACAAGACAAAAACATTTAATCATTGCAATCAATTTAACACAGACATCATCAAGGTTGTGCAACAATTTGTTCTAGACAGTACATACGCACAATTGCTCGAACTGTTATCTACATCTATCATAGCAACAGCAAGCTTAGAAAGAAGCCCTTGGTTCCTTCTCACCAAAGTTATATATGAAGCACAACTGTTCTCAATTACACGGCGTGATATTACATTATTCATTCGTGCAACATCAACTTCTTAGTTCTTACTTCATGATTCACTTCTTCATTTTTCATAGCAACTTCAACTTTCCTTTGAAGTACCACTAGCCAATGGTCAAAAAGTAGTCAAACTTTTGGAGGTCAGAATGTTGCCACCGATGTAATCTTATGTAATCTTAGTTGATGAGACATTCAAACCTCCAATTGTCTATCCTCTCTTCACAAAAAACAAGAGAAAGTATATCTTATGGATGACTGACGAGCAATTAGTGCGGACTTACATAAAAACTTCCTCAAGGGACATAGCGACCAAGTTCTTATCCATGTCTCAATCACCAACCCATACACTTATGGCAGTAATGAATAAAGTGTATAAGCTTAAAGGCAATGTTACATACTCAAATGACGTGGACATCGGACACAACCCCACAAACAAAAACACAAGGTAGACATACAAAGAAAAGGAAAAAACAAAATTCTCCCTATGAGGTATACCAGATTAAAGTTGTAGATAGCCCTAAGCACGAATGTGTATGCTGTGGAACATTAGGTTTTAGAAGCAATGTAACAGCGTTGACAACCAGCAAAAGGGAATTCCTACAATCACAACAAATCATATCATCCGAATTTCAAAAGAATAGAGATTATTTATGCCAATTTTATTCTAGGCTAATTAGGAGACAAAGGGTTCCAATATTTAATAATAAAAGCATGACAATGTCTACAAAAACACATTATGTGTCATTATTAAACAACATCGAAGCTCGCCTTATAGCAATTAGGATTCCATTCTCCCAAATCTAGGAATTATCATATGAAGGGCAATATGGGTTGTGGTGTAGCATTGTGAATGTATTCGCAGATGTGCATAGGGCACAAACTGTACTACCTCATTTCATTGACGACAGTGCAATAGTCATGGTTTCCTTGAAGCGAAAGTTAGAGTACAACCACAGCTACTTGTGTGGTCTTGTATGTCCATCATTAACAATGCGTGCGCTAAAAGAACTATTGCTTTGCCCATTGTACAAGGAAAACAACATAAAGCTAAACTCAACTTGGATGCACCACACCATCAACCTATAATCAAATCTTGGAAGCAACACTGATCACGACATCAACAACATTTCCAATGAGGTAGACATAGATGTAGAAATGGACACGTTACATGGAATTTACACTAGTCAGTAGGCAATTGATTTTGAAGACAAGGTGATTAATGTTGCACCTTCTGAGCGGTTCTTGCTGCTTGGCTTCTTTAAAGTTAAGCACTGTGAGGAGCTTGGGTTTCCCAATTTGTTTTATAAACACCCAAGAACATACAGAATACCGACAATCACATCATATCAAAGTATTGCATAGTGGGAATATAAAAACAAACATTGAAGATTCACACTATCAATTGAGAACTTATTCTTCAAAGCAATGAAAGTAATAACAAAGGATTGTTGTGGATAAAGGAGTGCCATCTTTACACAATTTTGAAATGGATGATATAATAGAATTCATAGACCAATATATAACAATAGACATTGCACTATTGCATCTACGTGAAAGGGAAATCCAAACACACAAGCATCGAAAAGGTTGTTAGAGAAGAAACAAGCATTGTTGTTTTGGCTTTCCTAAACTGCCGATGAGAAAAAGCAAAATTTGAATGCCACTGAACAACAACAACAATGAGGCCAAGCATAGAGAAAACTTAAAAAAATTAGCAAAGACACTACAAGATCCTAATACAATGAGTTTGAGCTTCGAAGCATTCCCGCAACAGCTTGAACTTATTGAAATGAGTACATAAACGCACTACACTACAAAACTAGCCAACCAACAGCGTACTTGCGTCGGCATCCAAAAGATATATACACAAACAAGTTTAACCCTACCATATCGACACTATGGCAGGCAAATACCGACATACAATTCATACTCAATCCACATGGAGCTGCAACGTACTGCACATCATACATGGCAAAAGTTGACGAAGCAACATCGATTGCAGTCAATAACACTTTAACGCAATGTATTTAGATGGGAGCTCCTGCAAATGAAAGGTTCGAAGGATGGGCAATGCAATACTTAATGCACAACACATTAGCTCCTGGCAAGTAGTTTACATTGCACTATCGCTACCTCTGTGTAGCAACACTAGGGAGTTCACATACATCAACACAAGTGAACCAGAAGAATGGACTCTGATGCTAAAATGATGGACACAACTAGAGAAGATGCAGATGATCGACACAAATGTATTCTTCAAAGACATCATCAAATACAAGAAAAGACCACATACCATGAACGACATTTGCCTAGCAGAATTCTGTAGTAACTACACAATATGTACACAAAAAATAATTAAAAAAAGAAAACCAAGAATGATACATTTTAACAACTACAATCAAAACAAAGACCCAGAGAACCATTACAGAGAACTCTGCTTACTATATCTTCCTTTCACATTGAAGGAGCACCAACTAGATGAAATAAACAACAACTGGCACAACTTGTATATGCAAAACAAGAACACAATAGAACACAACAAATCAAACTTCACTCAAAAAATACTTCCAATAAGTGACAATAGCAATAAAATTATGGCATCAGAAACATCATCGTCTACCACAATTGAACAACCAATAACACAACAATACGATCTTGCATTAGATATGGACTTCCGCCCAAAGTAGTCAAGACGTGTTGCAACGCTATACAAAACATACAAGATAATGGAAAATAAAGAGTACCATAAATTATTTCGAAAGCTAAACTGCAAACAACGTTTGATTGTCGAAGACATTGCACGAAAGAAGAGGACTAAACCAGCACAACAAATCAAATTATTTCTTTAAGGAAATGCCAGAACAGGAAAGATGCACATCTTACTATTACTAGTACAAATGCTTCTTCGACACTACACACACAAGTAGACACAAAACATAGACAGCCCAAGGGCATTACTCCTAGCATACATAGGAAAAGCTGCATACAACATTGGTGGATTGACAATACACTTTGCACTTCATCTACCACTGTTAACATCAAACTACACAGGTTTATCACTAGAAAGACTTCATCAATTATCAACAATGTATGCAGAATTGGAACTTTTGGTAATCGATGAGATATCATTGGTAGGCCAAAACACATTTACAGCTATTGACATGCGCATGCATGAGGTTAAACACAACCACGCCGAACCATTGGGAGGTGTGGACGTCATATTTTGTGGAGAGCTTTGTCAAGCAAGCCCAACCAAGGACAACTAGATCTTCTCACAAAAAACAGGGGGAACTGACACCAGCAAATACTATTTGGAGAGCACGTAAAATATTATGAGCTTAATCAGCCAATGAGACAACAACATAGACAATACATCGAAATCTTAAATAGAATACGAATAGGTGAGCAAGCAGAAGATGACATAACAGCTAGAAACCATCAATATCATCGACAACTGATAAGCAAAGAACATATTCCACACTTATTCTTTACAAATGCATTAAAAGATAAACACAATGCCGAAGTCTTTGAAATCCTACAAGGGAGAGCACACTTTCTAAATGCAATAGACAAAAAACATAACACATGTAGCAAATTAATTAAAATACCGAATGATCCAAAGTGCACAGTAGGGCTTCACTCCAAAATACAACTTAAAGAAAGAATGATTGTAGAAATTTGCTCAAGTAACTTAGATATATTGGATGAAATAGTAAATGGCGCGGATGGACTATTCATGACATATACTAACAACAACAACAACAACAACAACCCTTTAGTCTGGATTCTCTTTAGAGATCAAAAAACAGGAAAAAGAACATGCTATAAGAACAAGGAAGCCTACAACAAAAACATACCACCAACATGGACACCAATAGCACAAATAAAGAGGGAGTTTCAAGGGGGAAAAAACCAACTAAACACTGTAACAAGGATATAGTTTCCCATCCAACCAACATCTATAAGAACAATTTATCATTCACAAGGCCTATCATTGGATTCGCTCGCATTCGACCCAACTAGTATACGTACACATGGTTTAGTATACACTGCATTATCAAGAGTACGAGACCCAAATAACTTATATTTACTAAACAAAATTGAAAAAAAGCACATTAAAGTCGACAGTCAGGTACTACAAGAAATAGAAAGGCTACAAAAACATTTAGCATGGCAATTTCAACAAATAGATTGGCAAACACTTGAAAACCAGAAAATGAATATCCAATCACTAAACACAACATCGTTTGCTATATATAAAGAGGATATATTAGCAAACAACAAAGAGCCTCATGGCAGTAAACATAATATACTTTCAAGAAACACATGCAAAAAGTGACGATATACTACAGTTACAAGGATTTCAAAAAATTCAAAGACGAGATGGGTATGGAATAGCAACATACTACAAAGAAAAATGAATCTGAAAGAACATCATTACAAAAAAATGGATGGAGCTGAGTGCCTACTTACAATTTTCGAGCCAAAAGAACAAAATATTCAATGTCTACAAAAACCCAAAAACACAACCAGAAAACATTATAGACTGCTTGCAATATTTGTAAACAACCACAAAAAAGAAACAATAACTTGCATCATCGGAGACTTCAACATTGACTACTACAAACAAACAAGTCCCCTAAAAAAGTTACAACAATTTATGAATCAAATACATATGACACAATTAATAAGTTCGGCAACAACTATATATGGATCCACTATAGACCATATTTGGACGAATAACAACATACAAAATATTATGTACGGAACAAACTTTGCTTATTGGTCAGATCACTCCATTATTTACACGCCGCTTTAAGAAAGGCATAAGGGTAGAACTAGTGAATATAATTCACCTTGTTTTTAACAACTTTTTATCTTATGTGCATTGGCATTCTAGTCTTATGTCATGCTATCTCTTTTGGGTTATTTAACAATACTTTGAGAGCACATTTTTAACATAATCTTGTAGAACAAATAGTCTTCAAAATTTGAGGTGTTAGCTCATTTCTTCTATGTGTGGCTTAGGCAATAAAGGGCATTCCAATTCTAGGAATGTGCATCAATAGGAACTTTTTGGCTAGGTTTAGCAACATTACGGCATGGGATTGTGTGGGTAAGTGAGGCTCAATAGCTATTAAAACATTGTCCACAATTTAGGGACATTTTGTTTTGGCCTCTTGGCATTGCACATATGGCTATGTAGAATATTGCTAATCATAATTTACAAAAGCCATGGGTTTTTGAAAGTGATCTTCTATTATCCCACACACTTGTTACCGCTTTTTTTATATGTTTGCATTCGAGGATCTTTGTTGGATTGCATAAACTCATGAGTGTCCATTAGAGTCCTTGAGGAAATTTTTATTTAGTGTAGCTAATTTTCATACCCATTCTGGCCAAGATTAACAGTCCATCTCATTGTAGACCCTTTCCCCATATCATATGTGTTTAAGATAAAACACTGAATATAAAGGCATTTCATGAATTTATTACTAAGGATGTTAAGGCACAACATGTATAATTTTGTAAATGTAATTTTCATCTCATGAAACATCATCAACACTAAATCATGGACGTTTGATACAACAATCTAAATGTAAGGTGAAGAAATTCAATGTGAGTGATAGGGATGTAACCCTTAGTTTACGAAATTTAACGCAATCTTTTCCCCTAGAGTTAATTCAAAGATGCCTTTGTGATTGTACAGGTGCAGAAGGTTTCGTTGAAGTGAAGCAGGAAGTAGACGATCTGGATTTTCGCATGACTGATTTGCCCAACGAAGCAAGCTTGGTCGCAGAGTGAAGGAAGAACTGGACGACAATTTGGTTGCAATCAAGGAAGAATTCGACACTTCTCAATTCTGCATCAGTGATTGTGGGGAATCTAACGCAAATATGCTCAACGACGTGATGCCAGAAACTCATGACACTAGTAGCTTATTCTGGTTCGCATGATCCTTTGACGTTTCTTATATTTCTTTACTAGAAAGTAGACTGCTAATTTCATTCAAGTTAATGCACCAGCCTTTTGCAATGGTGTTTAAGCGGCCCAACGAATTGATGTTTGGCTGAGAAAACGTCCCATGAAGGAGAATGGTTTCTCGGTTTCTGGCAAACACACTATTCAAGGTCTCTATTATTGTGCTATGCACTGTTTATTTCGATTACATTTATGGCATGGTTCTGTTTTCGTTGCTTGTAATCTTTAATCGACTTTGGTGCGCTAGCTTCCCCTACCTATTTTCGTCCCCTACACTTTGTCCAATTGATTGGAGGTGGCGAAGCTGGAGTTGGTTCTTTTAGACATGTGAAAGCAGAGCAAGAAAACTTGTGGAAAAAAAGACAGAGAGGAAGATGCTCAAGAGGCTGCTGTGAAGTTCGCTTATGAAGAAGGTACATGCTTTTTTTCTTAGTTTATCTCATTTGACCACCCTTGAAGACTAGGGGTGATAGGGATGTAACATGCCACCCTTGAAGACTAGGAGTATTCATTAATACTTGAATGACATACTAAAGCCTTGCAAAGCATACTAAAGTATTGTGACTTGTTTAGAGTGGATGATTATATGATTTGTGCCACCATGTACCTTAACTCAATGAACATATGTATATTTCATTCAAAACCCCCAAATCTCCATTATGTGTAACCCTTTTATATCTTTTATTGGAGAACTTACACTTTTATAAGCCAATAGAGGATCACATATTTAATATAGCGAAACATAAGGTTAAGCTTGCTAGGGCTTATAGGGAGTTAAAAGTGATGGTGAATTTGATTCAATTGGCAAAGTGTAATTGTATTTCAAGGCACATTATGCACAAATTCTATCATCAGGAGTGAAAGAGGCTCACCATAAAGAGTTGGAGTGATTTGAACATTCTTTGCTTGCATAATGTCCTTGCCCCTTCCCCCCTCCCCCCCCCTTCCTCTCTCTCTCTAAAAATAAAAAAATAAAAAAATTTGAATGATTAATCACTATCATTGTGCATGTGTGTGTCAAATGGTCAAATGGACATTGAGATTCCCCTTCACTTTTGCTCAACCATTTCATGCCCCACCCTTCTTGTCTTTGGATTTTTAGATGCACTTTGAGTCATTAAAGAATGTTTTATAGCTTTGGGCATGCTTTTTTATCTTTGCATCTTTGCATGTGTGTCCTCACTCTAGAGCTTATTTTGCGAATCATTGTGCATAAAAGAATGCTCCAATAATTCTTCGAAGCCGTGCATGGAATTTTTTGGGTGGTTCAATTTCCTATGCACTCACATTTTCATGCCTAGTAGGTGCTTGATTGTCCTAAAGGCAAGTGTGCACCACCACCTAAAGAAGCACATGTGGGAGTTGAAAGAGATGTGAAAGGGGGAAGAAGGATTTTGAAGGTATTTTGTGTTGCATGGGAAGGTGTTGGAAGCTCTCTGGGAGGTACGAAGTGATGTTTTAAGAAAGGATGGGGGAGGTGAGAGTTACCGTAGTACTAGTGTTAGGGTTTCCATCCTTGCTTCACACATGAATTATTGAGCGTGGTGATAGCTAGGTTGGCTCGTTTGTGCTACCATGGTTGATGGGTTAGCTCATGTTGCTAGCCTCATGAAAAGAGAGCTAATCACAACCTTAACTATCCTTCTTGTTTCCAAGCTTGGCTAATTGAGAGTTGGAAGACATGAACACATTTGATTCATGCCTCTGTATGTATGCTTGCATGCATGCACACATAAATGTGTACATGCATGCAACACACATAGGCTTGGGGACATGAGAGGTACGATAGTACGATTGTTAGGGTTTCCATCCCTGCTTTCGTGAAAACTATAGCTAGGGCTCATTTGTGCTACCATGGTTGATGGGTTAGCTCGTATGTTGCTAGCCTCATGAAAAGAGATCTAATCACAACCTCAACTATCCTTCTTGTTTCCAAGCTTGGCTAATTGAGAGTTGAAAGACATGAATGAATCTGATTCATGCCTCCATGTCTTGCATGCATGCACACATAAATGTGTACATGTATGCAACACACATACGATTGCGCATGCGTGTACACACATACACACACACACACACACACACACACACACACACACACAGAGCGGGGGGAGGAGGGAGAGAGGGGGGGAGAGGGAGAGAGCGAGCAAATGCATGCACGCGAGAGAGAGAGAGAGAGAGAGAGAGAGAGAGAGAGAGAGAGAGAGGGAGAGGGAGAGGGAGAGGGAGAGGGGGAGGGGGAGGGGGAGAGAGAGAGAGAGAGAGAGAGAGAGAGAGAGAGAGAGAGAGAGAGAGGATGTTAGGACTCAAGGAGGGAATGAATTTAGCCCCCCCTGCCCCCTCACTCTTGCAGCCTTCCACATCCCTCACTCACACACACACAAGGAAGGGTGGGTATCCGATGGAAATGACTTGGTTGGGGCATCCCTTATGGTGGTTCAAATGCTTGCAGCTCTAGCGAAGAGTACCCTATTGACAAAGCTATCGCTGTAGTCACTATATCTAAAGGGTTCAAGTACTTTACAAAGAAGCTAAGATTGTGCTTAGCTAAGGAGAGGGGTGAAATTTTGGGCTTGAGGGCAAGTCTCTTTCTTCTCCTTGCCACCATCACACTACTGGCATGATTGCTAACATGGCCATATCGACACCACTAATATGAAGAGGACGTTATGAAGCATGAGTTACAACGACCACTAACATGAGTAGGAATTTATGAAGCATGATTTCCCTTGATTTGTTTTTCCAAGGCTAGCACTTGCATTGGTATAGTGGCATTGATATGACTTAATATTGTGAAAGTTAATGCTTGAGGTTGCGAAATAGAATAATACAAGCTCATATTTGTGTGGGATGGAGCATGCATAAAATTTCATACATGGTTTGAGGGGATTCCAATACCAATAGACATAAGCATGAGTGAGTCCATGTGCATTATCAAACTACTTCTCAAACTAGAACTTCATCAAGTAAATTGTCTTAAATCTTCTCAACGACCATTCATGTACTAATAGTGAACAAGACATTGAGTGTGAACATGCTTTAACAGTGCATGTGTCACTATAAGAATAGTTTGACATTGTCACTAAATATAAGGTGAATGGCCCTTACACATCACCATAAAAGTTCATGGAAATTGTAATAGCTGTAATGATCACCGATTGGTTATCCTTGATATTTGCCTCTTACATGAATGGCGAGGCCATCATCAATTTTAGAAATCCAAAGTATCAAAAGACAATGGACCATCCATGGGGGGATAGTTGCTTAAATGGAAGACTAAGATTGGGCTTCCATTGTGGATTGTGTTGCCATTGGGCATGAATAACCTTCAATGAGAGGCCGATGAAGAATTGTAAGTTTTTCAGTAGCCTAGCCTAAAGCACGAGGGACATGGATGAGAAGGTAGAGGCACAACCTTGTTTCCAAGTATACTAGCGACAGAGTTTAAAGAATGTCCACATTGCCTCAAATCAAAGTCAAAATTGAAGACTTGTAGAGGTGCTTGCCTTGATAAATAAGACTGCATTAGGCTCCCATTATTTTGATTCCATCTCATGTTATTTGAGTCCATGTCATGGGAACATGAAGAGCCTTCTATGAGGGAGGAGGGAGTTGTCGATCCACACAAGTACTTATCGCCCAATATAAGCATGTTATTAGCCCTGTAACTTGGTGGCCTTACTCAAACTTTTGGGTGAATGGACATGTGAGCATGGTTGAGTTGCCCACCATTTTTTAGATATTAGTGGTGCTTGATCAAACGAGCTAGATTGCATCTTCGAGTTGCAGGTGACATTGAGAGGGAGGTCTGTCCGTCACTGAAGGCAGATGGCGAGGGGTGAGTTGTGAGCGTCTAGACTTATTGGTTAAGGGAATGACTCTTGTTGTTGGGTGTGATGAGTTCGATTCCGAGGATCGAAGTCTGATGACCCACCGTCTATAGGGCCTCTCTAGCTTGTGCCCGGTGGTGTGATGGACTTGTGATCATCCCGTCTTCTAAACTAATCCCCAAACCCAAAAAAAAAAAAAAAAAAAAAAACTAGTTCTGCGTCTCCATCACCATCGCAAGCACGCCATAATTCGGAGCTCCGAATTCTGCTGAAATGCTACGGAAATCGACCAGTTTCCTCACCGAATTCTTCATCTTTCAATCGAAAGAAACTCTGAGCATCCTCTGCTAAATTCGCTTTACAAGCTTGGTTGTCGTTCAATTACGTCAATTCTTTGCCAAGACCAGGTACTCGCGCCTTCGTTTCATCAGACGTACTGCTTTCTTGACAAAACAACTATCTTCCGGTCTTCGATCGATCTTCTCGGATATTTTGGACTGCAAGAATCCAAAGTTGGAATTACCGAGCATAGGCATGCGTCCTGGTGACGGGAAAATTTTCAGATTGCAATTCGTATGCCCGCTTCTCTCCTTGTCTCATCTGCTTGTCACACATATATACGGAAAAGATGAAAGCAAGCGAACAGGCGGAATATGCGGCGATCCTTTTGGATCCCACAACCGTTTGCTTATGTCGTGATTAAAGCTGGATTGTAAAATGCATCACAAAAAACGCAGCCACCACCTGCTGAATCTTCTTCGCGCTATTTATCGGATTTCACTTTTCCAGGCTACCGATGCCGTTGAGAAGCGTCATGCTCGTATGTGGTGGTAGATGGAAGCTGCAGAGACTGCACTTCACGATGAGAAGGTGCGTTCATGGATTCCTCGCAGCACTTCATCCTATGCCATGTCCCGGGATTATTGGATGCCGGACAGCAGCTGTTCCGTTTGTTATGAATGCGATTCTCAGTTCAACTTACTCAATCGCCGGCATCATTGCCGCATCTGTGGCCGCATATTCTGTGGAAAGTGCACTCAAAATAAGCTACCAATTAGGGATGGGTGTATTAGACAGCGAGGAGAACTGGAGCTTGTTAGAGTTTGCAAGTTTTGTTTCAATAACCGAGAACACGAATCTGTTTGCTTTAATGGACGAGACGGTTCAACACCCACTCTTACTCCGTCATCATCAAGTCGCAGTCTGGCAAGTAACAGCACAAGTGGTGGTAGCTCCACTACGTCATCCATGTATCCTGGGCCGAGGTCTACAAGTTTTAAATTTCCGACACAGCTAGCGGATGCTAGTGCTGCTGTTTCAGAGGAACAGCTTAGAATGATTCGGCTAGGTAGGATAAACAAAAGAACAGTGTCTCCCAGGGGTAGAGAAGGATCTCCAAGTCCTTATGACTTCTGCAATAATGGCAGGTAACTTTTTCTTTGTTTTAATCTAGAATCCTTTTCCCTTTGCCCTCGTGCTTGGAATTTCTGTTACTGGCTGGGATGTCATTCCCTTGCATGATGTATCTTTGGCAGAAGTGATGACGAGGATGATGATTTCCACAATGAAGAAGAATACAGCAATCTCAGAATTGAACAGGTGCGTGGGAATAATATGCAGGATCAACAACAGTGTTCTGCCTATGTAGATATTGACACCTCCAATTCTATGTATGATAATATCCTGGCCAGTGAATCAAGCCCTTTTAGTACAGAATCTAATATGAAGGCGGTGGATGAATTTAATAGTGGAGAGAATGAACATAAGAGTCTCAACCGTCTCAGTCCTGAGACTAGAGAACAGTCGCTTTCCAACAGATCTGAAGTGTCTGCAGAGTACTATGGGGGGCCAGAAGAAGGTGCGGATGACAACAGCTTCTATGCATCTTTGTACAAAGAACCGTTGTCTTCATGCGAAGGAGAATTGCCTCTTGATGTTGAAAATAATGCATTGATATGGGTTGCTCCACCGCCAGAGGATGAGGTTGATGAGATGGGTACTGTTATGGGTGATGATGATGCTGATGATGATGATGTGGAGGGTGTCTGGGGTTTGGCCCGCTCATCGGGAAACCTGAGCAGCTGTGACTTTAGGAACAAAGAAAAAGCAACGTCAGAGGAACAACGGAAGGCCATGAGGGCAGTTGTAGATGAGCATTTTAGGGCACTTGTTGCACAGCTTCTCAGTGGGGAGGGTATTCAAGTGGAAGAAGGTGGTGATCAGCAAAGCTGGGTAGAGATTGTGACAGCTCTTTCTTTGCAAGCTGCAACTGTTGTAAAGCCAGACACAAGCAAAGGTGGAGGCATGGATCCAGGAGGGTATGTGAAAGTGAAGTGTGTGGCCACTGGCCAGCGAAGTGAAAGGTGAGTACAGAAATTAACTTGGTTATTTTCAGGATTGGAACTTCTATTTATCATTGCCTTGTGGCTAAAGGTGTCCTTTAATATGTAAGCTTGGAAAGCTTTCTTTGCTGCCTTTCTTATACAGTTTTATGGCAGTTGTGTGGTGAAGGGAATTGTTTGCAAAAAGAAATTAGCTCACAAACGAATGGCATTGCGTTACAAGAACCCAAGGTTGCTCCTCTTGGGAGGTGCACTTGAGTATCAGAGGGTTTCGAATCAATTTTCTTCACTGGACACTCTGCTACAGCAGGTACATCTAGGCATAAGTACAGTGAGCTTTCTGTAAGAAAGGTGCAGGAATGCAGTAGATTTCTGCTTGTTTGTTTGCACTGTAATGGGACTGGACACCTAAAAGGGAGTGTTTTGGAATGCAATACCTTGAAAGCTGGTTTGTCACGATTCTTGACTTAACTTCCCTTTTCGCTTTAATTCCAATGGGTACATGATGGATCTGCTTTTTTGTAGAATTCTCAGCAGCTGCAGTGCATGCCCTCCATCTCTCCTTGAGTCTCTTCCCCCCCCGGAACAACCTACTCACACTTTCAACCCAACTTGATAATGAATCAACCTAACACAAACTTACACAACTAAGCCCTGAGAAGGGTTAGCGCAGCATAGAACAACAATCTGGCTGGCTTCCCTACCTACATATTTTGGACATTGTCCCCAACATGCCTATTCTAAACTTGCCAGTCACCCCTGCCCAGCCAGTTGGAGAGAGGAGTGCCCGAGCCATGCCAGTGAAGCATGAGAATGGGTTCTGGATGGCAAGGGATCTGCAAGAAATTACCAAGAATTTGGCCTTTACAGTAGACAAAACTGAAGTTGCACATATGCCAGGGCGACAGGGATTGTCCGGTATAGCAGTCCAAGTAGAAGTAGAAGTAGAATTTATTATCGTCCTCAGGGGGCCAAAAATGACCCATGGGACCTAATCATCAGTACAAAAATCTCCTCCAATGTGGAGGGGTCAAGAATTTTCAAGTTCTTGGCGGTATGAAAAAAGACGGGTGATGAAGAAGCTCCATGGGGGAGAGAAGTGAGAGAAACAGGTTGCAAGTGAGAGAAGGGGAGCGTAGAGGAGCCTTAAGAAAAAGACGAATGGGAAGAGCAGATGAAGACCCCTCTTATCAGAGGAAAAGAGCATGCTCTGAGGTAGCCCCTGTGCTTTTGTTTCTTGGTGTTTGTGTTGGTGTTTCTTTTAGTTTCAAAAGAGAGTTTGATTGAGTATGCATGTGCTTTCTAAGTTAGAAATGCAATTTTGTATCTTTGTAGGAAGCGGTACAGAAGTGTAAGGGGTCCATTTAGTTTTTTATGTTTTAAATGAGAGAGAGAGAGAGAGATTTTATTCCTGTTTTTTGGAAGATTTTGTTTCTTGATTTGCTTGTTTATTTTTGCTTAGCCTCCTTCTTCCTTTCTTCTTTATTTTTAGTTTTTTATGTTTTAAATGAGAGAGAGAGAGAAAGAGATTTTATTCCTGTTTTTTGGAAGATTTTGTTTCTTGATTTGCTTGTTTATTTTTGCTTAGTCTCCTTCTTCCTTTCTTCTTTATTTCCTTGTTTTCTTTCTCTTTTGTTTATTTCACGTATTTTAGTAAGCACTGGGTTTGCCCAAGAGACTCCGCGGGTCTTTAGAAACCCAGTATAGCTGCTTATGCTTGGGCATTGATGAGGACATAAGTGTTGCTTGCTTGCTAAGTACGTCTTCCTTTTGTTTTTCAAAAAACTTTTTGTTACCTCTGTTCTCTCTTTTATTGTCTGTGTAGATTTTTGGACTTTAGAACAACTAAAAATCTAAATTTGTATGATTGGACATATTCTAGTCTTACAAAGGTGTTTTTTCTATCACCTTAGCGGACATGCAAATTCTTTGAATTTTTGTTATTATTATTAATGTTTTTCATTTTGTTTAATATTTTATTCTTAATTTTTTTTTCTTTCTTTTTAATTTTTAAAGATTTTTAGTTAACTTTATTATTTTCATTTTTATTTTTACAAAAAGTGAGCTTTTGCTTATTTTTCTCTCATTTGTTTATTTCACTGCTCCTTTCTCATTTCTTGTCTTTGGTAGTGTTGTCATGTTCTACATTTTTTATTTTTAAAATTTAATTTTATATTGGTAACTTTCCTCTCCTCTCTCTCTTTTTTGGTGCTTATTGGCTTAGCGATACATGCTATGATGAATTTGCTTTTGGAAACCAACAAGGCGATCTCTTGGGACGTCATCTTGCTCCTTTGACATACCCTTGATGTAGGACAAACCTATGGGATGGCTTTTATTCGTTTTCAAGAACATGTTAGGGAAGCTAGAAAAGTTCCTAGGAAGAATTCCTTGATTAAGAATTTAAAACCCTTATGTGCGGCAATGGCAAAGTATGGTTTCGAATCTTTTCATTGCTTTCCTATTGAGCATATAGAGGGCCATTTTAATAATGCCAAGTATTTTTACAAGGCTGCTTGACCTCGTGAATTGTTTTGGATGGGAACCTTTATACACGTTCTTCCCAAGAGGTTTTAATTTGGAAGGAAAATCAACTCATCGTAAGAATAAAAGAACCTCTAAAAAGAAACGGTTGATGTGGCGAACTCATATCAAGCCCTTTAACATTCCTCTTTACCAACATTGTCATACACCTACCCTTGTATGGAAAGCTAAAGTTATGTTATGGGGTTGCCCTAGCTTTATTACAATCTCACATGTTGTTCGTGAGTTGCCTCCCTCACTTCCTCTTTCTCCTCCTTCGGCTCCTTTAACTTCCTCAGTTCCTGGAGTTTTTGCTTCTCGAGACTATAAAAGAAGACTTCTTAACCTAGATAGACTAATGTCTCTGGGCCTTTTTTCAATAAAAATATAATGTCAAAGCTCTTTTCAAAGTTCAATACACGGATTTGAATCTAAATAAGCTCCATTATATACAACTTAAAACTTCTTTGGATCACTTTTTAAAAGTAAAAGCTTCCTTTCAAAGCAAATAACTCTATCTAAACAAGGAACTCTTGATTTCTACTTTTACTTCTCCCTCTCTTGACAAGGTAGGCTTGAACTCAATTTTGAAGTCTTCTGCAATAATGCATTCTCTCCCTCATTATGAGAGAAGAATGTGGAAGCATCCAGCAGTAGCTTGGAAGTATGTAAGAACTTTAGGACTAAAGGCTTTGAACTATGGAGAGATAGGGCTTTCAGAGCATTCAAAATCTTCGAGAACCTTGTTGTTGTAAAAGTAAGAGATTCCAAAGCTTTGTTGATGCTGATTTAGGACATGTAGTCACAGCTGATACGTCAATTTGCTTTCTAGTAACTTAAGAGACCTTTTCATGAAAGGCACAAAATTTCGATTGTACTCTTTAAATTTTAAAGAGTCTTTCCTTTTAAAAGCTATTGATAAGGGAATCTCAAAGTTTGCTTTGCAAATAGAAGAAAGTTTGGGAGTTCAAAATATCTTATGAGAATGGAAAGGGAAGATTTTGAAGAAAGTTGCTTTGAAACTAGAAGAAGGCCCTTCCGTCAATCGCTCAAAGCAAAGTAACCATCTTTCTAAAGAAGATGAAACTCTTCTTCGAAAATTCTATAGGAAATTTGTCATTTCTTATATGGACAACTGTTCCAATAACTTTGTTTTTATTTGCAAACAGTTTTACTTAGAATGTCTTTTGAGAGAAGTGAACTCGTCTGCCAAAACTTACGCCTTGCCTTAGTTTCTCAAAAAAAATGATAGGGCAGGTATTGATAGAAATAAGACGTTGCATAAACTCAAATTCATAAGTGAAAAGCTAAAAGTTTGCTAAAAAGACAGCACAATTAGTGCCCATGGGGATTCCTATAATTTGTTGAAACAAAGAATCACCTATTGTGATGTAAAGATTATCTAAAAGAAAATCTATCCAAGAGCAAACATCTTCAACACTACCTTTGTGTATCTTTTCTTTTTAGAATCGATGTCATGGTCTTTATTATTTAGCCACAAAAAGTCAAAACATAAAGTTGTTTTTTCAACTTTTAGCACTTTGCATCTATCTTTATCAAATCTCAGCTTGAAAACTTTAGCCACTAGCTTTTTTATTCTACACTTCAGATCTTCCAACTTGATCTTTGTGTAAAGCGTAGTAAAATCATAGAATTGAAGGAGAATAGGAGACATGCTTCGAGAGGAATTTAAAAAATTTACAACAGGAATCACTCCTATAGAGTTGTTTAAAAGTGAGCTTAAGTGCGAAGGGACATTTGCCTCCTTTAATAAGTCCCTCCAAAGTTCATGGACACTAGGCAACATGGCTTTGAAGCAGTAGCTTAGCCATTTAGAGACATCCACCAAAGTATTCTCAAAAGTAGCTGCAATAAATCTTGGCTTTTTTGGAGTTTTGTGAAACTTCCAAGCAGCACAAAGAAAAGGGATACTTGGATTGCAAACAAACCCAGAAGACTTGGTATTTTGAGATCAAATCCCAAAAGCTTACCAAGTTAGGCGTTTTATAGATGATTTATTTGCACCATATGTTGTTGACTTTCAAGACTTTATGTACTTGTGCTTTTGGAGAAGGAATCTATCCTCGTGACTCTTGTGAACTGAACTGCACTTCAAGAGGGGATTCTTGTGTTTCTTAGATCTTAGACTTTCTCAATCTATTGTAGGATTAGAGGTTGATATATACGATAAACGTGAGCAACATGAATATAGTGGTTTACACATTATAAAAATGCCTCACATTGACTCAAAAATTTCTGATTTGGCAAAATATGGAGTCATTTCTTCCCAATTCCGCCTTGTACAACTAAGGAGTCTTTTATCTAGTAATTTGATCACTTTACTAATACACAAGAGGTATAATCCAAGAAAAATAATGAACAAAGTACGCACAATCTTAGATCTGAAGTCTTTTGTCTATGGTGTATCGGCCTTAGGTATGTTTAGAATGATTGAACATAAGCTGAAAACAAAAAGCGGGGAGCTGAATAGCCTATTTTTCTTTTAGTTTCAAAAGAGAGTTTGATTGAGTATGCATGTGCTTTCTAAGTTAGGAATGTAATTTTGCATCTTTGTAGGAAGTGGTACATACGTGTAAGGGGTTCATTTAGTTTTTGATGTTTTAAATGAGAGAGAGAGAGAGAGAGAGAGAGAGAGATTTTATTCTTGCTTTTTGGAAGATTTTGTTTCTTGTGTTGCTTGTTTATCTTTGCTTAGTCTCCTTCTTCCTTTCTTCTTTATTTCTTGTTTTTTTTCTCTTTTGTTTATTTGACATATTTTAGTAAGCATTGGGTTTGCCCAAGAGACTCCGTGGTCTTAGAAACCCAGTATAGCTGCTTATGCTTGGGCACTGATGACGACATAAATGTTGCCTTGCTTGCTAAGTATGTCTTTCTTTTGTTTTTCAAAAAAGTTTTTGTTACCTCTTTTTTCTTCTCTTTAGTTTTCTCTTTTATTGTCTGTGTAGATTTTTGGACTTTAGAACAACAAAATATCTAAATTTGTATGATTGGACATATTCTAGTCTTACAAAGGTATATTTCTTTTATTTCCTTGTATGTCTCTCCCACTCAACAAAGAATGGGAATTCTATGAACATTAGCTGAATTGAGAAGAGGGGGGAGGGGAGGGACGGGGCCCAATGAAATAGGGGAAGCTCCCCCCCCCCTCCCTTTCTCTCTTCTTTACTAGGTAGGCAGGAGGCAATGGTATGATTTTATTATTATGGTTTGCTGCCTGGAAGCTTAGATCCACACCAACGGTTCTGCATGTCAGAGAGCTCACCTCTATATTGCAACCCTTTTTCTTAAGATTGTTGGATATTGTGAGTCTAGCATTTCACCTACCTTTGCATTGTTAGAACTGTGTTCAGTTTGCTTGACATGGAAGTGTTGATTATGAGTTTGAGTGCCACCCATATGTAACCCGAATTACAGTGGCTCTTTTTTCATCTGTTAGTAGTTGTGTTTGTCTTTGCATGCCTCAATAAAATACTCATCGGTCATCCACTAACAGTTCTTCCAGAGAAAAAATGAGAGGCATACATTCCATGGGGGTAAGCCTATTTCTGATGGAATCTACAGTTTAGTAATTCTTGCAGGGAATAAAAGATTTGTCCATTTGTATTGACCTGACTAGAACAACCCCTACTTAAATTTCTGTTTGTGGATTCCATGATCTATGCGAGTAACGCTCTATTTTGTGCCATGTGTTTTTTGCTCCTTTTACACTTTCAATTGAGCATGGTCTGGTCTTCATTGTTATTCTACATGGATCGTGTCATACATGATGGTTATTGCTGTTGCAGTTTCAAGATTTGGCATATAAATGATGTATGTTTGTGGAGCTTCAAGATTAAAGATGATGCCCATGTTTTTTATCATAAATGGAATATCTGTTTTGATTGTGCACTCTTGTAAATTCAGACAAATCTTATATTGGCTAAGTGTCTTGCAGGAAACAGATCATCTGAGCATGGCTGTGACAAGAATAGAGGCACATCATCCAAATGTGCTGCTCGTTGAAAAAACTGTCTCACGACATGCACAAGAACGGATTTTAGCCAAGGAAATTTCTCTCGTGTTGAATGTCAAGAGGCCTCTCTTGGAACGCATAGCAAGGTGCACAGGTGCAAGTATAGTCTCTAACCTAGATCACTTAACTTCAGCCAACTCCACTAAAACTGGGCATTGTGAGCTCTTTCATGTGGAGACGTATGTTGAGGAGGATGGAAGTAAAGGTCAAGGCCGGAAAAAGCTACCAAAGACTCTCATGTTTTTTGAGGGCTGTCCCAAACCATTGGGATGCACGGTCAGTAATTTTATTAGTGATTATGATGAAGTTTTTTGTTCTTAGGTAGGTCAGCAGTATCAAGCATGCTTTTGATCAACATGAAGCAAGGAACTTAATGACTTTTATTGGAAGAAGATGCAAATATTTGGAATAATCCCTTGAAACAAAACTATTGGAAAACCCTTAAAGAAGAAGGCACATGTGAAACATTATCGAAATCTCCAAAATAAAGTTTTTTGAATAGAATTGAGATGGGCCACGTAATAGTTAAAGTACTTTAAAAGTATCTAAGAAAATGTATTAGCTGCAGTAGAAATCTATCTTTATGTAACATGTTAAAGCATATAAATTTGTTGGAAAGGTCACCTCCCCATCTGTAAGCCCCCAAATGAGGAGAGCATGGGGGGGGTTGAACCTGGGAACTGAGAGAATGCCACATGAGCAGCAGCATGGCTGCCATGGAGGTAGTAATCAGCGAAAGAAAGGAGCCACTGATGTGGCAATGATGTCAGCAACAGTATAGGGGATGCCACGTGGCTGTACTGGGCTGGAAGGAGCCTTGCAAGAGGCAGAACGAGCAGGGCAGCACAGGTGCCTGCACATGGCTGAAGGAGGGGGAGCCAGGAAACCTGGTTGGCCAGATGGAGGGCTGGTAGGGCTGGTTCCAGCCAGCCTAACATGCCTGGAAGAAGGGAGGACGAGGGGCTGGACCCTGCAATAAATGGAGGGCATTATGCCCTGGAACAAAGGCCTGGAGCGGGTTGGTTTTTGGGACCTGCAGCAGACTGGTTGGCCAGAATGAGGCTGACTGGTCGGTGGAGTTCTCAGCCCCTTGGGGGCTTATAAAAGGAGAGGCCTCAGGCCTCATTTGAGCATCCAGCACACCAGCAGTTTTGTGAGCAGCAGGAGCAGTAGTGCACACATCTTCAGGCCTACTTCCAAGAGGTAGAAGAGTGCAATAGAGGCTGCATACTGAGCTCTCTGTCACGAGGGCGTGATTTCTGGCGCATGCATGTTGGCCTGCATGTGGGCAAGACCCTAGGAAAACTAAGAGCGTGCTCAAGGGTTGCTTGATGTGCTAGAACCCCTAGAAATTGTGCCTTGGGGGTGATTTTGTGGTTTGGACCAAAAAGGGGGCAAAATATCCTTAGTTTTGAAGTTGGTCCTTGGAGGGGTTTTAAAAAGGCCCCACTAGAGGGGGCCTAGGGGCAAATGAAGCCCTTAGGGGCAACCTAAGGCATGGGCTGCCACGTGGCATGCCCATGCAAGTCCCTTTTGGAAAGGAACTCCTCGGGAGGAGCTGGCTGGACGACAGGTGACGGGAGAGAGGCTGTGGAGTGGGCCAAAGGATATGCACGGGAAAAAAAGGTCCTTTGCCTGGAGCGCATGTATGGAGCTGTACGGCGCTCGGACTGTAGGTAGTGCACGAGACTAGTATGGCTGACTACCGGTTGGGCAGAGGCATTTCTGGTACGGGAGCTGTGGTACAGGCTGTAGCTAGCTTATGTATGGAAATCCCAGGGACCTGCTGGTCTACGTGTACGAAAGAGAGTACAATTGCTGATCTATTGATTGCGTACGGTTGGAGCCTGCACCTTGTGATGATGAACGGGATGATGTACGTACAAGCTGTTGTTACCGTACAGACGTACGGATTTGGAAGGGGATGCTGATAGGTTGAGGACGGTCTTGGTATGGGCTGCCAACAGGCTAAGTGTACGGATGATCAACAGGTGACGGGAGAGAGGCTGTGGAGTGGGCCAAAGGATATGCACGGAAAAAAAGTCCTTTGCCTGGAGCACATGTATGGAGCTGTATGGCGCTCAGACTGTAGGTAGTGCACGAGACTAGTATGGCTGACGACCGGCTGGGCAGAGGCATTTCTGGTACGGGAGCTGCGGTATGGGCTGTAGCTAGCTTATGTATGGAATCCCAGGGACCTGCTGGTCTACATGTACAAAAGAGAGTACAATTGCTGATCTATTGATTGCGTATGGTTGGAGCCTGCACCTTGTGATGATGAACGGGATGATGTATGTACAAGCTGTTGTTACCTTACCGTACAGACGTACGGATTTGGAAGGGGCTGCTGATAGGCTGAGGACGGCCTTGGTATGGGCTGCCAACAGGCTAAGTACAGCCTTTGTGTACAGATGATCAGAGAGTTATGCTACATGTGCATTGCTACAGGATCTGTACGGACTAGGCACGGTAGCTTATGCCAAAGTACGGGCTGTTGTACATCGCCATTCAAATGCACACACTGTTGAACGTTGTTGTACACATGGATTTGTGAGCACGGTGGTTGTTTCCTTGGGCAGCGTGCATATACAACACCGATAAGGCTATTGCTCATCTTGGGACGTGTTCTCACCATGGGTCACTTTTGGGCGACTGCTTCAGTCCAAGGCTTCATCTAATGTTAGCTGTGTGTGCATGCTTTAACTTTACCCGGTGAGCTAGTAAATGGCCATGTGGCCCCTGGTATTAGTTATTGTGGACTGTGTGGCCTGGCAAAGCTACTTGAAAACAGTCTTGGGCTGAGTGGATCAGAATTAAATGCTTAGTGTTAAGCTTTGTGAGAACAATGCATAACAAAGTGTAAGGATGGGGAATTGATGCCTACCAGAGTGTGAAAATTTGCCAATGGATGCTAGGTGTGTATCCTTGCTTTATCCTTGTCCTGAGCACGTGAATGGCTAAGAGGGCACTCATGGCAGCTAAGGGAGTATTGGTTGCTAGGAACGGGCCTAAGCTCAGTGCAAGTGTTTTGGACCTTTTAGCTATGCTTGATGGAGGTCACTTATAGTAGAGATAATGTAACCGGCCTTTGAATGACAAAGGGTAGTATAACTTACTCTATTATCTCACAACACCAAAATACAGCCACCGTGTTCCATTGCCATTGCCCAAACACAATACTTAGAGCATACAATTTCTATCACTGAACCATACAAAACAAGGGAGGCTAGAATGCCCCTACTCAAAAGCATACACAGTGACACTTGTTGGCCCCAACACGTGGCGCCCCTTGCGGTCTTTATTTATTCATTGGTTAGTTTAAATACAAGGGACTCCCTTCTTGAACTCACCCGCAGGTGCAACCCAGTACAATGTCAACCCATGGCTGTGCAAGTGACCAACTCCCAGTGCTATTCTCTTGGTTCCCTTCAGTAGCCATGCATATCACAAGCAGGACAACCTAGCATCAAGCCAAGCAATGCATCTACACAAATCAAAGCCATTACTGAGCGCTTGCCACTGCACCCCCAAGAAGAGAGTATCACAACCAGTGCCTCAATCCTCTTCCAGGCCAACGGTAGGCATCCAACCTTCTAGAAACTCAGCAAGAATGATAGTAGCACAAATCAGAAGGAGAAGACAAGAATTTGGCCAACAAACGGAGCGTGTTTCAGCTCGAAACAGCTTCAGAAGATGGTTGAACAGCAGATAGCAGACTTTGGTAGGAGGGAGCTGTCCTTGACTGACTTCCAGCACCAGCAAAGGTCATAAAAGAGAGTGTCCAGCTAGCTGTAGCAAATCCGCCATGAATTGGTCCACTAGAATGAAGATTCCAGCCCACTGAAAGTGAAACCAGCCTCAACAACATAAAGGGTGGTAGGATCCACGTAATTACACCATACACAGTAAATAGACAAGCAAATATGCACCACACCACAAATCACAGGGGAGCTAGAGCGCTCCTACTCAGAAACAAAGACACCGATTGGCCCCAAATGCTGGCACCCCTTGCGGTATTTATTTAACATTCATTTGAAGCCAAGTGGCTGATTGCAAAGGTCTCTAGGAAGCTGCTCCACATGTATATCAATGCCCTTAGACTTCCTGTCCAGCCCACCCTGTAATTCCCTGCTCAACTTCAAATGGTGAACGGCATCCAATTACTAGACAATCCTGTATCCTCAGCCAACCAAAGCATGCAACAGAGACCCCAATAGCATCCATTGTTTGAACCACTCGTGCAATCGCACATCCAAGTGCTCAGCCAGCCAAACACGGTTGAACAACTGCAAGACAAAGCCCTCAATAGCTGAACTCTGGTGCAATCAAACAACCAAACACTTCCCAGTGGGTTGCCCCAATCTATAGCCTCCCTGGCCACTGCCAACATCATAAATCGACCCTTCTTCGCGAGGAAAGAAACCCAAACACAATAACTAGCCAGCAACCAATCAGGGAACGGCAAAAGCAGGCAAAGACAAGCCTTCTTCTACCTGGAATCCACAGAAGAGAGGTCACCCTGGCTGGAAAACCCTAGATCTTGCGGAGATAAGCTGATTCTGCTTTGGCACAGCCCCAAATACAGCTTAGAAGCGAACACCCACACATGGAAAGTTGCCAAAGTCAACTGGCACAGCTCGGAAGCCTCTAGAATCAAATCACAATCTTCCTGCACAGCCCAGAAATAGAATCGCAATTTCCCTGCAACAGCCTGGATAGCCTGGAAACTCCTGAAAATAGATTGCAATCCTTGTAGCAGCCCGGAAATACCTGGAAACAGTACCAGAACAGGACACAGTCACTTGGCACAGCCCGGAGGACTTGGAAACTGGATCGCATTTTGTAGCAAACACCCTTGGCAGAAATCACAATCTGCAACAAGCCTTCGATCTGGTGCATTTTTCTCTGGCAGGCCCTGGATGTGCTGGTACAGGCCCTGACTGATGACGATTTCCTCTGGCAAGCCCCGGAAGCTCCTGGTAATCTGCGATTTTGCTGGCAGGCTCTGGCAGCTCACAACTGATGATTTGGCTCCTTTTGGAACTGATTTGGCCAACTGAACCCAAAATAAGAGCTCTGGGTCCCTATTGTAGTCCTGTGCTAAAAATAGCAGTTTTTAATTGCACCACTCTTTTGGCCCCCCTTGTTGCACATTTTGGCCCTAGGAATTAATTGCCTAGTAACTGGGCGCACATTCACTATTTCCAAGGGCCCACTAGGAATTTTAATTTCCCAAGTCCCGCCCCATGGCGGGACCCTCGCGCCCTAGAGGCTCAAGGCAGTCACACGCAAATTACGGGAGTCACAAATCAAAAGTCCCATAATTTCACATCCTCGTGACAGACCCCCCACTTGAAAGAAGGCAAACGTCCTCGATTGCATGCAAACCAAAACAAAAAGAAAGAGTAGCAATGGAAAAATCAAAAGCAAATGAAATAACCAAAGCTGAAATAGAAAAATAATTAATAACCAAATCTGAAAGATAGCCAACAATGCCATCAACAGATCAACCAAGTCTGAAATGGGAGCGATCCAACAGACCAACCAAATCTGAAAGGATAGCTTGCCAATGCCGCCAACAGGTCAACCAACAATGAATATGTATTTGTAGAGCCTAGGTAACAAATACATAACACATTGCACATAAGATGCATCAAAACCAAGTGCCTAGCACACCAATCATAGAGGCTATCACGGCGAAGATACTGTTAGCAACCAGTACCTCGGGTGACACAAAATGCAACACCAAGTGTTCTCTAAGATACATGAGTGGGTCTGTACAACAAGAATGGAAGCACTAACTTCCCCTCTGTGTACAGACACCCGGAGATCTGCTGAACCTGAATGAGTACCACACAAAGTGGGCTCCAACTGGAAAGCCTCAAGATAAAGCTGTGGCAGCACCTGAGGAGTATCTACCAACTCGTCCTCCTCCATCCATTTCGCATGCAATGATGAATAATTACAAAACTTCACCAAATAGCATGGTACAACTTTACTTTTTACCTTCCTTTCCCTACGTGCTAGGATCTGCTCGGGTACAAGGATCTCATCCGAGTCTTCCACCTCTGGCTGAATCTCCGAAGGCAAATCCGTAGGCACATCACCTTGAAAAGGCTTAAGGAGACTCACATGGAAAGCATTGTGAATCTTCCAATGATCAGGTAACTGTAAGCGAAATCCTACATCATTAATCTGCTGAGTTACCTTGAAAGGCCCATAGTACCTCATACTTAGGTTAGGGAATAGCCGAGTACGACCTCATGTACTTTTCAACCTTGCTTTGTGAAAATGCAGCAAGACATAATCACCTTCCTTGATGACAACGTCACGCTTGTGCTTGTCTGTTGCCTTTTTCTGCTTCTCTTGTGACTTCTGCAATGCTTGCTTCACTTTTGATAAGCTATGTCCAAGCTTTCTGTTGGGGTAAAGGCACATTGCCAACCCTTCATTAAAGATAGGACACCTATGACTGTCTTAAGACAGTCATAGGGTAAAACCTAATCCTAATAAAACTAAAGAGTTTGTGGTGTGGCTCATCACTTCACACCCGCACATTGGAGTCTTCTCTCTCTCTCACTCTCTCCCTCTTGCTCTTCTTCCCCCTTCAGGCCCTTCAACTGGTATCAGAGCCACCTTTCCCTTCTACCCTTGACCAGCCTACCCACCCCCCTCCGTACGGACATACGTCGAGCGCAGTACTGACAGCGCCGTACGGACGTACGTCGTCCGTACATCCGTACGGACGGGCATCGAGCGACGGCATTGCATCGCGGGCTTTGGCGCTGGCACGGATCAGGGCGCGGGCGTGGGCGCTGGCATCGAGCAAGGCAAGGGAGCTGGCGTGGGCGCGGGCGCGGACATCTAGCGGGCGCGGGCTGTATAGCAGCTGCTAGCTGCAGCACAGCGGCGCCGCATCACGCCAGCAGCCAGCAGCTGCTGCTAGCTGCTAAGCCCTTCGGGCGTCGCACAGTCTACTCCAAGGACAACTGTACGAAAGTCCGTACGACGGGCGTCCGTACAGTACGGACGAAGCCGCCGTACCTGCAGGGAGCTGCTTCCGATTTTTGTAGCAGGGAGGTATATTTTTTTTTGGGATCTGTGTCTGAGGAAACATCTTTCCTTGGATCTGGCTTTTGCACAGGTACAGCAAGTACGAAAGTACAACAGGTACTTTTTGTTTGGGGAAGAAAGAGAGGTGAAAGAGCACTCTGCTCTTCATTCCTCTTGATTAAGGATCATTTTTCAGTTCAGAGAACTGTGTTTTCTGTTGGGGTAAAGGCACTGGCCACCCTTGTAACAGTATTAATCTAGTACTACTAAGTACACTAAGTACACATTGTACTTAGGTACTTAGTGGCCCTAGTCTTATCCATATATACTAGTGTGTGTACTTGGGGAGGTACCACTCTTTTCTTTATCCCCACCCACTGGTGTGTGACTACTGTGAGTGTGTCTCTCTACTCCCTACTCTATCTCCCTCACTCTCTATCAATTGGTATCAGAGCCAACGGGCTCTCTCCCTCCGCTTCCACTCCCATCTCTCCCTAGCCTAACCCTACCGTACGGACAAGTCCGTACGGCCGTACATCGTCCGTACAGCCGTACGGACGGATCGCGATAGCCAGGCCAAGGGCGAGGGCACGGGTGTGGTAGCGCGGCTGCAAGGCGATGGCGCGGGCGGCGTAGCTGGAGCGGCTGCAAGCAAGGCGGGAGCGCGGGCGGCGTAGCCAGGGCGTGGCTGCACGTCGCAGCCAAGGGCTGCAAGGCGCAGGCCACTGCTGCGGACGCGGCTGCAAGGCAAGCGCAAAGGCGCTGCTGCAAGCGACGACCAGCAGGTCGGCCAGCAGGGCCGACATAGCGCACGACGACGACACAGGTCGGCCGACAGCCGACACAGCAAGCGACGACCAACAGGTCTGCTCCGCGTGCCCCCGACCTCTTCTACGCTGCTCTTCGAATAGCAGCATAGGCTGCATTCCGCGCGGGTCTCCCCGTGGCTGAGACAGCTGCACATACGTGTGGTTCTACAAGGTCTCCGGGCAGCGTGCACGTCCGTACCAGCCCCCCCCCCCCCCCCCCCCCTTTCTTCCGGCTCCTTTTGTTACAGACGAACAAGCAGCAACGGCTGCACTCATCTCCGTACAAGTACAGCCAAAAGGCGGGGTACCGCAGCAAAGGTATGCAGGTGCTACTTTGGCAGGGCATCACTCAACTCTGAAGCTTAGCTTATGCCGCAAACAGAGTTGAGACCGGTTATTCACTTGGCGAGTGAGAATTGACACAGTGTATGCATTGTCAGATTTGCAGTGTGTATGCTTGACACTTGGGCAGAGGTTTATGCTTTTGTCAGTGTGTACCCGCACATGCAGTGATTGCAGGCAGTTGCATGATTTCTTTGGAAGATTGTGATCCACATTTCACAGGACAAATGCTTTAGCTTGTTGCTGACAGTACAATCACTTTTGGTACAGATTTGGTCGATTTTGACCAAGCTTGACTTTAGTCCAATTTGGGGCTTTTGTAGTCTGACCGGCAATCTGTCAAGTGGGAGCACTCTACATGCATCAGGCTATCTCGTAAAGCACTACTATGCTTTGAAAGTGCAAATTTGACTTACAGTTTTTTTTGGTCAAAGGTCAATCTTTTTAATTGGAGGTCAAATCTCTGATTTTCTTCATGCATTCAAAGGGCTTTTGAGCAATCTCACTTCCAAACTGTGAATTCAGTTGGGGGGGAAGTTTCTGAAGCATATGGAGGTCTAAAATCAGAGATCTTCATCCACAATCAGAGATTCACTGTTTTTTGACAGTCCGGGACTGTCAACCCGCAAGTTTGACCAGATTTCACTGTCAAAAAGGTCAAAAAGTACTGCTACTTTTTCAGAAAACAGTTCTGGGATTTTTCTGGAGCACTTTGAAGGAGCTGTACCGCACTTTCGCCAGCAAAAAAGACAGGAACAGATTGCTGTACTGTTTCTGCAGCAAGTGGGAGAAAGACTTTCAGTCGGTTTTATGCCACTGAAAGAGTACCAAGTTCATTTTCTGATCGTACTTCCGCTGCGGGGGAATTTTCTTGGAGTAACTAGTGCTTAATTGCACGACTACAGGGAGTCAAACTCTATTTTCTTTACCATGAGTTCCAGCAGCGACGTGTCGTCCTTGTTTCAGATAAAGAAGCTCGAAGGAGCTAAAAATTACGACATATGGAGGACACAATGCTACAATGTGTTGATGCAGAAGGACCAGTACAAACCTATAAAGGAGAAGGGTGTTAAGCCCTCCAACATTACTGATGAGCAGTGGGAGAAGATGGACGGCTTGGCCAGGTCGACCATTATGCTTACAGTTGTTGATTCACTGGTTGTAGGCATCAGGGATGAACCTACTGCGTGGGAGATGTGGCAACGTCTTGAGGATACTTATGCCAAGAAAAGTGCCACGGGAAAAGCTTACTGGCTAAAAAAGCTTGTTGGTCTTCAAATGAAGGAGGGGACAGCTATGTCCACTCATATTATTGAGTTTAACAGCATATTCAGCCAGGTGATCAACCAGGGGTTGAAGCTCGATGATGAGCTGAAAGCTACACTCATCCTATGTTCTCTACCTGAGTCATGGGACACATTCAGGACTTCTACCAGCAACTAAAAAACCATTTTGGTATTTGCAGATGTGGAGAGTGCTCTTCTACAGGAAGAGATGAACAGAAAGAACAATGCTATTGGGAAGTCAAATGCTTTGAATGCACGCAGCAGGTCCAAAACACGTGGAAAAGACAAAGAAAGAGAGAGGAGCAAGTCCCGCTCTAAGAGTGATCTTGTATGCAACTATTGTGGCAAGAAGGGACATATTGAGAAAAAGTGTTTTCAAAAGAAGAATGACCAGAGAGCCAAAGAAGGCAAGGCTCAAGGCAAGTCTAAGGGCAAAGAAAAAGAGGAGCTGAATGTTACTTATGTTAGTGACAGTGACAGTGGACATGAGATATGTTTCACCTCTTCACTGGAGGCTCATACACTTCATGCTGGTGATGGATCAGATATGGTCACCCTGATACCCGGAAGTCTACTACCGGCTATGTTTTCACTTTCACTGGAGGTGCAGTGTCGTGGGTATCTAGAATGCAGCAATGCGTTGCTTTGTCTACTACAGAAGCTGAATATATTGCAGCCACTGAGGCGTGCAAGGAAGCTATATGGCTATCTCGGCTAGTGGCAGATTTGGGCTACTCTAGTGATACTCCATTGTTGCATTGTGACAGTCAGAGTGCCATACAGTTGGCACGAAATCCTGTTTTTCATGCAAAGACGAAGCACATCGACGTGAAGTATCATTTTATCAGGGAGGTGCTTGAGAACAAGCAACTTCAGCTTGTGAAAGTTCACACTGATGACAATCCAGCAGATCTGTTGACAAAAGGATTGGCTGCTGAGCGGTTTGCACACTGCAGACGGCTTATGGGTATAGGATAAGCAGACCAACTGGTCCTGTACATGATGATGTATAGTGCTGTTTTTCTTTTACTCTCTCTTATGGGCACACTGCCTTTAAGTGGGAGGTTGTTGGGGTAAAGGCACTGGCCACCCTTGTAACAGTATTAATCTAGTACTACTAAGTACACTAAGTACACATTGTACTTAGGTACTTAGTGGCCCTAGTCTTATCCATATATACTAGTGTGTGTACTTGGGGAGGTACCACTCTTTTCTTTATCCCCACCCACTGGTGTGTGACTACTGTGAGTGTGTCTCTCTACTCCCTACTCTATCTCCCTCACTCTCTATCATTTTCTTGAAAGTACAGTAAGTACCTTCATTTACCTCGTGCTTGAGGAAAAGAGAACCACAGTGTGTGGTTGAGCATGAGGATTACTCGTGACAGGTCCGAGGGACTTTTGTTTCTGTCACAGAAAGAGTACATTGACAAAGTACTGCAGCGCTTTAAAATGGAGGGGGGGAAGTCTATTAGTATCCCGTTACCTCCACATTTAAAACTCAGCAGTAAGGACAGCCCCAGATCAGATGATGATAAGGCTGAAATGGCCAAGGTTCCGTATGCATCTGCAGTTGGATCTTTGATGTATGCCATGGTTGCCACTCGTCCGGATATTGCTTTTGCGGTGGGAGTCATCAGCAGGTATATGGCAAATCCAGGCAAGCGGCACTGGGAAGCAGTGAAAGGTGTCTTGAGGTATCTCAAGGGTACCAAAGACTTGTGCATATGCTATGGTAGGCAGGATGCATTGGTGCATGGTTTTACAGATTCAGACTATGCAGGGAATGCAGATAACCGGAAATCTACTACCGGTTATATTTTCACATTTGCAGGAGGTGCTATATCATGGGTGTCTCGGTTGCAGAAATGCGTTGCACTGTCAACTACTGAAGCTGAATATGTTGCAGCCACTGAGGCTTGCAAGGAAGCAATATGGCTTACTCGGCTGGTGGGAGATTTGGGCATTACAGGAGATATGCCAGTTTTGCATTGTGATAGTCAGAGTGCTATCATGTTGGCAAAGAATCCGGTCTTTCATCAGAAGACCAAGCACATAGAAGTGAAATATCATTTCATCAGGGAGGTACTGGAAGACAAGCGACTTGAGCTTGTGAAAGTGCATACTGATGATAATCCTGCAGATTTGCTCACTAAGAGCTTGCCTACAGAGCGGTTTGCACATTGCCGCCACATCATGGGATTAGGATGAGACCATTCTTATTATATGGTCTTGTATACAGTAACTGTATATTGCTGTAATTTTTATTCTTTTCTCCCCTTTAGGCACATTGGCCTTTAGGTGGGAGGTTGTTGGGGTAAAGGCACATTGCCAACCCTTCATTAAAGATAGGACACCTATGACTGTCTTAAGACAGTCATAGGGTAAAACCTAATCCTAATAAAACTAAAGAGTTTGTGGTGTGGCTCATCACTTCACACCCGCACATTGGAGTCTTCTCTCTCTCTCACTCTCTCCCTCTTGCTCTTCTTCCCCCTTCAGGCCCTTCACTTTCCACATACTTATCAGCCTCAAAAATCTTATCTTTTGTCTGCAAGATGGGTGGAATCTTATGTCGGCCTTCCACTATCTCAAATGAGCCTTACTTGTGGAAGAATGTACTGTATTATTGTAAGCATACTCCACCAAGGGTAAGAACTTCTCCCACTGTGACTGGTGCTCCGAAACATAACATTTCAGCAAATCTAGAGCTGTGGAATTAGCCTCCTCTGATTGCCCATCGTTCTGTGGATGAAAAGCAGAAGAAAATAGGAGACTAGTGCCCATATTTTCAAAAATTCCCCGCCAAAACAAGCTAGTCATGTGCGGGTCTCTATCACTCACAATGGACTTTGGCATACCATGAACTTGAAGATATTCTGCATGAATAACTTCGTCATATGATCTGCCCCAATCTTCTTCCGTACAGGAATGAAGTGCGCCTGCTTGCTGAAGCGATCAATGATCGTCCATATTCCATCATTACCTATAGGTGTCCTCGGCAAATTAAAAATTAAAATCCATGGCTATGCTCTCCCATGGTCCATCGGGTATGAGCAAAAGACGTCATAGTCCAGGAGTCTTCCTGCGATCATACTTCGCCTTCTGACAGGTTAGGCATGTGCGAACATACTCATCAACATCTCGATGCAACGTAGGCCAATAAAAGAAATGCTCCACCGCCTTAACTGTAGCATCAATACCTCGATGTCCCGCATACGGTGGATCATGACATTCTCTCAAGACCTTTTGCCTTAGTTGCTTAGTTACACATAACCTGCCATGCATCATCATAAACCCATCCTCAAGCACATAATGCTCGTGCCTCTGTCTAGTATTAAGCTGATCATAGATTTTAGCAAATTGCTCATCTTCCGCATAGTAATCCTTCATTACATCCAACTCATTATGATAAGCAATTGTCACAGCTGAAACTTGTCTTCAAGGCTGAGATTCATTTTCTGGGGCATATTGTTTCCAAGGATGGGGTTCGTATGGATCCAGCTAAAGTTGACGTAATACGGAGTTGGCCACAACCAAAGAATTTACACGAGGTTCGTAGTTTCTTGGGTTTGTGTTCCTACTACCGTCGTTTTATCTGTCACTTTGCAAAAATTGCAGCCCCTATGCATGCGGTTTCCAAGAAGGAGAGACCTTTCCAGTGGACACAAGCAAAGAATGACTCTTCTGAAGAGTTGAAGTGCAAGCTTACAACAGATCCAGTGCTGATTTTACCAGACTTGAGGAAGTCTTTTCATGTGCATGCGGTAAAAATGGTATTGGAGCTGTTCTCACACAGGATGGGCATGCTGTAGCTTATGAGAGTCGCATTCTACAGCCAGCTGAGTTGCATTTACAGATTTATGAGAAGGAGATTTTGGCTGTACTTCATGCTTCATCCACTTAGAAGCATTATCTATTGGGAGCTGATTTTACAGTATAGATGGATCATCAGTCTTTGCGCTACTTCTTGACGCAATCTAAGCTCTCCAAGAAGCACATGAGGTGGGCAAACTTTTTGTCAATGTTTCATTTTCAGATTGTACATGTTGAAGGCAAGAAGAATGTGGTTGCAGATGCTTTGTCCAGGAAAATACAATCATGTCATCAAAGAATGTACCCACGAAGGCTTTGTGGTCTTGAAAGATCCTGTCCATCATACGATTGAAGGTGGCAGGAGCATTAGTGAGTCCGAAAGGCATAACTAGATATGTAAGCGCAACTTCCCTATAATAGGTGTGACAGGAGTAGTGAACTCCGGGTTAGCCATGCCAGCTTCACAACTCGGTCCCATCTCCTCAGCTCGAATGCCCAATCTCGCTGCCATCTCGGGAGAAATAAAATTGGCCTTTGCACCTGGATCAAAGAAAATAAGGGCTGTTTGATCCCGAACCTTACCCCAAGCTCTGCATAACTCAGTTTCGTCACCTTGGGACTGCTCACTGATCACATCAGGCATCAACCCAGCCATGGTCTTTTATCTTTTCCCCTTCTGATCACCTTTGCTTGCCTCAGCCTTCAACTACAGGCTCCCCTCTTGAAGAAGTTAGGTGGAATCCCAGCAACGGAACCACTGAAACCAGCCTCAACAACGTAAAGAGTGGTAGGATCGACTTAATTACAGCATACACAATAAATAGACAAGCAAATATGCACCACACCAGAAATCACAGGGGACCTAGAGCGCTCCTACTCAGAAACAAAGACACCGATTGGCCCTAAACGCTGGTGCCCCTTGCCGTATTTATTTAACATTCATTTGAAGCCAAGTAGTTGATTACAAAGGTCTCTAGGAAGCTGCTCCGCAGGCAAACCAACGCTCTCAGACTTCCCGTTCAGCCCACCCTGTAATTCCCTACTCAACTTCAAACGATGAACGGCATCCAATCACTAGATAATCTTGTATCCTTAGCCAACCAAAGCATGCAACAAAGACCCCAATAGCATCCACTGTCTGAACCACTCCTGCAATCGCACATCCAAGTGCTCAACCAGCCAAACACGGCTCAACAACTGCAAGACAAAGCCCTTAACAGGTGAACTCTGGTGCAATCAAACAACCAAACACTTCCCAGCGGGTTGCCCCAATCTATAGCCTCCCTGGCCATTGCCCAACAGCATAAATCAACCCTTACAACAAAAGCAGGCAAAGACAAGTCTTCTTCTACCTAGAATCCACAGAAGAAAGGTCACCTTGGCTGGAAAACCCTAGATCCTGCGGAGATAAGCTGATTCTGCTTTGGCACATCCCCAAATACAGCTTAGAAGCGAACACCCACACCTGGAAAGTTGCCAAAGTCAGCTGGCACAACCCGGAAGCCTCCAAAATCAAATCACAATCTTCCTGCACAGCCTGGACAGCCCAGAAATAGAATTGCAATTTCCCTACAATAGCCTGGACAGCCTGGAAACTCCTGAAAATAGATCGCAATCCCTATAGCAGCTCGAAAATACCTGAAAACAATACCAGAACAGGACGCAGTCACCTGGCATAGCTCGGAGGATCTAGAAATTGGATCGCAATTTGTAGCAAACACCCTTGGTAGAAATCGCAATCTGCAATAGGCCTTGGATCTGGTGCGTTTTCCTCTGGCATGCCCTGGATGTGTTGGTACAGGCCCTGACTGGTGACGATTTGTTGGAATATGGAAGCAAGAACTAGAACTAGAAATTGGAAATGAAATAACAAGACTGAAAGACTAGAAATACCTTGAGATTCGAGAAGAGTGTAGACAAGACACAAGCTAGACTACTAATTAACAATGATGTGACCCATTGAATATATGGGCCAAAGTACAAGACATAAAGCAAGAGTGCTTATGGGATAATTGTAGAAGTGCCACATGGCACATACTCAAGACATAAAGACTAGACTTAGACTTAGACTTGGACTATGGTAGACTAGGAAATAGTACACTTAGTGTGCACTTATCTCCAACACCCTCCTTAAGTGGATACTAGGAGTAAGACAGAAAGACGAGACTAGAAGACAGACATAAAGACTGATAGACTGAGAGACAAGATAGAAGATATGACAGACAACAGATCCTGAGACATCCCTCCTCAAGTGATATCCTCATATGGGTCCACAAGGGTAGGGACAAGATGGATCTAAAACACAGTCAGATTGATAGACAGATAGACAGACAGACAAGACTAGATAGACAGAAGACTGACTGTAGACAAATAGAAAGACCAAGACACTGGAACCCCTTGACCTTTTCTTCGGTGGTCAAGGTGGTAGACAAGACATAGAAGTAATCAGAAAGCCCACTTCTCATCATGTGAGGAAGGAACAACAGAATCAGCTGATGGAGATGTTGCAGTAACATGGGCTGAGGTAGATGCAGGAGCTGATGTGGAGGTTTTGGAGTAGCAGTCCCTCTCCCGGTGACTATCACGGCCACAAATGGTGCATGGATGAGCCTTGAAACAGTCCTTCTCCACATGATTAGTTTTGCCACAATGGGTGGAAGGCTTTCTTACCTTAGAACTTCCTTTCTTTGCTAAAAATGCAGTGTCAGTTACCTTGCGTTGTTGAGTTCTTTCTTCCTCTTGGAGAGCATTGATGATACCCTCAAGAGAAGGATTATTATGATACTTGAAGGTAGTGACAAGAGTAGCATAGGAGTCAGGTAAGCTTTTGAGAAGCACAGCAATAGCAATATCTTCGGAGATGGGAGACTTGACTGACGCAAGCTGAACCATAAGACTGCAAAGATAATTGACATGAGAGGCTATAGTAGCTCCTTCCTGCATATGTGGATCAAAGAATGAGATCATAAGTGCAATCTTAGAGTTTTTAGATCGGGCCCCAAAAAGAGTGTCCAAAGTGATCCATGCTTGAGGAGCAGACTGTATGTCGGAGATGTGATGAATGTAATCATCTCCAAGGCCGAGCAATATGATAGCATAGGCTTTGTCGTTCTTGGCAGCGACAACTTGCTCAGATGGACCTTCGGGAGCATCACGGTGAACAATGTCCCAAAGGCCTTCTTTCATAAGATGGCACTTGATTTTGATCTGCCAAGTATGAAAGTTGGACCCATTGAATTTGTCGATAGATATGAGAGAATGAGAGGAAGATGCCATGTGGGAAGGTCTTACCTCTTGCTAGGATGCAAGGGCAGTGTCTATTCCCTTACAATATTGCAGAAAATAAATGAGAGGAAGAGATCCCAGAAGCCGGTTCTCTCACCACTTTGTCAGGGCCATAGCATATGATAGCCGATCGAAGCAGGAGGAACCAGCAAAAAAGGAGAGACTGTTCAGCAAACTGAAAGAGGCAAAGTCTTAGTACCTTAATCCCGGGCAGAGATAGAGGTGAAAAAGGGATGCAGATCTTCGTGAAGATGGAGCTGGAGAAGTCAGCGTGTGCAGGTACGGATTCCGTACAGTCGTACGGACTATACGGACTGCTAACGATGTACGGACGGCGAGCGGAGTACTGAGTACGGCCGACGTACGGATGATGTGCAGAATATGAGCAGCGTACGGACGACGGCGTACGGACGGCGGCGACGCTGTACGGATAGCAGATACGACAGTAGGTGCAGAGGTGACAGCAGATTTGCACAGATTTGGCGCTCAGATCTGTGGCTGAACTGCGCAGATCTGGCGCTCATATCTAGCAGAAATGATGCGCAGATCTGGAGCAGAAACACACAGATCTGTCGCGTAGATCTGGAGCGCAATGGCGGGGCAGAAAGAGGGGAAAATGTGAAGAGGGAGCGATCTGAGAAGAGGGGCAGATCTGCAGCGGGAGAGAGAGATCTGAGAAAAGGCAGACTGAGGGGAGAGAAGAGGGAGAAGAGGGATCAACCTAGCTCTGATACCATGTTTGAATATGAACTAGAACTAGAAACTGGAAATGAAATAACAAGACTGAAAGACTAGAAATACCTTGAGAAGAGTGTAGACAAGACACAAGCTAGACTACTAATTAACAATGATGTGACCCATTGAATATATGGGCCAAAGTACAAGACATAAAGCAAGAGTGCTTATGGGATAATTGTAGAAGTGCCACATGGCACATACTCAAGACATAAAGACTAGACTTAGACTTAGACTTGGACTATGGTAGACTAGGAAATAGTACACTTAGGGTGCACTTATCTCCAACACGATATCCTCTAGCAAGCTCCAGAAGCTCCTGGTAATCTGTGATTTTGCTCTGGCAGCACTTGGTAGGCTATGGCAGCTCACAACTGATGATCTGGCTCCTTCTGGAACTGATTTGGCCAACTGAACCCAAAATAAGAGCTCTGGGCCCCTTTTTGTAGTCCTGTGCTAAAAATAGCAATTTTTAATTGCACCACTCTTTTAGCCCCCCCTGTTGCATACTTTGGCCCTAGGAATTAATTGCTGTAACTGGGCACACATTCATTATTTCCAAGGGCCCACTAGGAATTTTAATTCCCCAAGTCCCGCCCCATGGCTAGACCCTCGCGCCCCAGAGGCTCAAGGCAGTCACGCGCAAAATACGAGAGTCACAAATCAGAAGTCCCATAATTTCACGTCCTCGTGATAGAAACCTCAGAAATAAGTGCGCCTTGCACCAGACAGGAGCTAGGAGTGAGGCGCTCGAGAATATGGCTTCAGATGCAGGAAAGGAGAACTTATGTCACGAAGAAAGTCGGGAAAAGCTTCAGAAAAGGCCCAGAATGAAGGCGCCCAAGTCCAGGGAGTAGCCAGCAGCAGGAAACACCAAGGGGAGGAGAACTGTCACGGAGAAAGCTTCAAAATCGACTTCAGCCAGCAAAGGGAGAGCTGCGAAAATCCGCCATCTTCAAAAGAAGACTCCTCTAGTAGGGGAGAAGACCCAGAACAGCAAGGAAGACTAGGGAAGGGCTCCAAGGCCTTCCAGGTGCTTCGAGATGTGACACCTAGGTGCTACAAGTCAAGCAGAGAGGCTGCACATGCCCCACACACAGACACATGGCAAAACAAGCGTGGGATTTTAATGCCCCTAGGGGGTCACTTTGGAACTCATGACCCTAATGCTTGAAACTAATGACCCTAGTATATAGGAGCTCTAGTGGGTCATGAGTGGCTGAGTGGGCTGCTAGTAACAGTTCCAGGCTGAGTGCAGTCAATTTGGAATAGAGATGGATTTTTATTGCCAGGTTTAGTGAAAGTGAACAGTAAGGGCTAAGCAGGGTATGTGGATGCCCACTGGGATGTGGAATGCCCGAGTTGTAAGGAGTGTATCCTTTATGTAGCTTGGATTTCAGGGCCTCTCACTTAATTAAAGAAATACCGAAAGGGGCGCCAAGGTTTGGGGCCAATGTGTGTCTTTGTCTTGGTGCAGGGGCACTCTAGCTCCCAATCTGCTGGTAATACTTTTGCTGAATTGTTAATTTAACAGTGCTGACTGGTTACTTGTAAGTTTTACTGCCCTTCAAATATATTGAAGGCCGGTTTCACTCTCCTTGGGGCTGGTACTTGGCTGTCTACAAGGGCAACAAGAAACTGAGATCTAGACGGAAAGTCTACATATGCTCGAGGTGGAGCCCGCGGGCTCGAGTCTAGAGATATGCGGAAGATAGTAGAAGTACCTTGTGGTAAGATCAAAGAACCACGCTTTGGTGGGACTTTGGATCTATCCCTCTTTTGTATTGTGTCCATAGCTTTGGATGGAAATATATATTCTTTTGGTAGCTTCTATATCTAGCTGGATCATTGTCTATTGATGAGTCTGCACATCTATGTGATGCACATAAGTTCAAGAAGTTTGTGATTCCACTCCCCACACACACTGTGTGAGCTCCTGGTGAAACCGGCCTCTAATCACTCAGAGGGCAGTGGAACTAAACCTTTAATCACTTCAGCACTTATTTACAGCTCACAAAGCATATATCACAACCATTAACCATTGCATGATCACCATTTGGCATTCACCCATTTGTTCACAAACAAAACCACTGAAAAAGGGATGGAGGCTAGAATGCCCCTGCTCAACAAACATAGACAAGTGCACCCGATTGGCCCCAAACACCGTGGCACCCCTTTCGGTATTTCTTTATATTTCACAATGAAATGATTACAAGTTGCATCTGGGAGACCTTTCCTGCAACTGAGCACGCAGCCCCAATTCACTAAGCCTTCACAAGGCTTTCAAGCATAGAACACCATCACATAAGTGCACTTAACCCATAGGCTCAATCCAAAGGCATTCTCTTTTCCGAGTGCAATTCCATTGGCTGTCTAGATGCAATCACACTGCACCCCAGCTGCACTCTCTTTGAGTTGTTTCCAGATGGCATTCACAAAGCTTTTCAAAGCTCCAAAATAAAATCAGCAAAGTACCCAACCAAAGAATGACTCATGTAGCATTGCCTGGGCACCTGTGAGCCAAGAAAGAGGCAGCACATGAGGCCAACCAATAGCTTATGGCAAAAAGAAATTGCAGCAGCAAAATCACAACTCACCAAGCCCTGAAAACTCGAACCAAGTCCTCAATCGCCAAGAGGACATAGTAGCCAATGCCCAATTGCATTCTCAGCCAAAGAGGAGTGCAAAGGCATGAAGAAAGAGCATTTACAAGAGCCGACCAGCAAGAATTCCACTGAAAAATGCGAAAAGAAGCACTTTTGTCGCGAAGAAATGGGAGTTCTTGGGCTCAAAAGAAGCGTGCTTCAGAGAGGAATGCATTGAGAAGGTTTTGGAGAAGTTTCATCACCGGAAAGTCCTCCAAAACTGAGAAAAACCAGTCAACCAGCACGTGGGACCACTCGAAATTCAACAAAAAGCTGTAGCTTTGCAAGAGGAGAGGCCCAGGAGGTGGTAGAAGCAAAAAGGTCCAGAAAAAGCCACTTTTGCAAATTCGACCAGCAAAAGAAGTGCTCAGCTCTGCCCGTTCTACCAAACGCACGGAGGGAAAAGCATATCACTACGAAGGGGAGGAAAAAGGGGAAGCCATCGGGCCAAACGGAAGTCGAGGAATCAAAACGGGTGAGGAGTTATGAAGAAAAACAGAATTCAGCTGAAGGAGGCTGAAAAACCAGTCCAAAATCTCAACAAAGGGAGAAGATGAGAGAGGAAACCACACATGTGAAGTTTAGAAGGCCCAAGAAGGTCCAAGAATGGCAAAGGAGCATGTAGAAGGCACTAGAGCCACCTGGAACTCTAGGGGGGCCACTGAAGGTACATGGCCCTCTAAGGGGGCCCATTAAAAATGCCACATCATCATTTTTCAACAACGGATTTCACGGGGACAGACAGCTAGATACCTTGGCTTTCAGGTTGGCCTAGACATCACGCCAGCTCAGCAGTTTCTCCCGGTGCTAGATTCCATCCGACGGAAGCTAGCTTTCTGGAGCACTGCTAAGCTCTCTCTTGCAGGTCGTGCCCTGGTAGTTAACCAGGTCCTCCTAGCCACGGCTTGGTATGTGGCTTCCTGCTGGTGCTTCTCGAGATCCAGCGTGGCACAGCTCAGGAGGCTGGTTCGGAACTTCCTTTGGTCCGGGGAGGATGGTCTTAGAGATACCAGAGCCAGGGTTGCTTGGCAGACAGTCATTCTTCCGCAAGCTGAGGGTGGCCTGGGGGTCATCGATCCAGAGCTTCAGAGTCAGGCCTTGTTAGGCAAGCTTGTCATCCGCGGTTTGATCCCGGGGGGGCAGACGTGGAAGATGTTACTCCAGCAGGGAGTCGGTTCTTGTGTCCCGCGCCGAGGTGGAGAGTGGCTACCGTCCCTCAGGTGGATCTTCACTTCCGCCCTGCTCACTCAGCCCCGTTCCCCACTCGTTCGTAGCCTCCTCATGGTTTGGAGGCGGCTCCGCCTCAGTCTCATTCAGTCCCCTCCTAGCTGTCAGGAGGAGATCGATCGCCAGCCGCTTATCTGGAACGGTCAGGTCAGAGATGCCGAGGGCCTTCAGTTGGGGGAAAGATCACATATCAGGTGGGATGGCTGGATGAGGGGGCCAGCCCGGTCCCTTCGAGTTTGGAGGGATACGTACAGACATCTGGAGACGGCTGATCTTGCAGACGCAGCTGGAGGTGCACGTGGAGCCCAGGCGAGACGCACGGAGATTGACGGCGCGATCCCAGCTGTTTGGTTGGTTCCACCTGAGCCTCAGGTCCTCATGCCTGGTGACGCCCGCTGGCTGGGACAATTCACCCCCCGTGGCATCCCACTGGTGATCGCAGGACGTATGGATGACTCCTCTATCTCCTTCTTCGCGGTTTTTGGGGATGGACGACTCAGGAGAGAGGATGCGCTCATCGACCCCCTACTCCCATGGCAGAGGGTTCGGGTCGTAGGCCTTTTGGGGAAGGTCTGGCGTACCGACCCTAGCATCGAGCAGGACCAGATGCAGCTTTGGCGTCTCTGGCTCTGGGAGGGGTGGGCCTTGTCAGAGCTTGATTGGGACCCAGGAGAGTGGTGGTGGCCAGAGATTGTGACAGGATAGGGGCCGACTTCCTTCTTCGCCTACAGCACGACTCTGGGCAGGCGAGTTCTTGGGAGGATGCAGAGCCGCCCCCCCACCCAGCGCCCCAGCTGGTACGCACAGGGTATTTCCAGGTTCTTCTTGCAGGCATTCTGGAAGGCCTTGTGGGAGAGTTGGCGGCCGCGGAAGATCTCATACTTCCTGTGGCTTCTTGCCTACAAAGGCCTTCCAGTGGGGAGCTGGTTGCGGCAGATAGGCCAGGACGGATGCTGCCAGATTTGCCATGCGGATGAGGAGTCACCAAAACACTGCCTGTGGAGCTGCACTCGCGCCCAGGAAGTGTGGAGGTGGACTTACGGGATTCTTACTCGCGCAGCACCAGAGCTAGGATTGATCACTTGGGGCGCGTTCTGTTGGTGCAGCACCGCACCTGGTCTTCATCACTTATTCGAGGCATGCCAGCAGGACCCCACTTTCCTTATCACACAGGGGACGTGGAAGCCGCTCGAGGGTATCCCGCAGCACCTAGCAGAGGCTGATACAGGAGTTCGGGAGAGGCAGCCAGTCTGGGAGATTATTAGCAGCATTACAGGGTGGCACATCTGGACCTCGCGCTGCGCGCAGATCCTCGGTGGCACCTCCTTATCGACTGCCCAGATCATGGCGGAGATTTGGAGTGAGATTATTCATACCCTCAGAGGCCAGTGGGACCAGATTCAGGGAGACTCCCGGGCCGGTTAGGAGAAGCGGAGACGCTTCCTCCGGGCTTGGGACACACAGGGCCTCTTCTTCGAGCAGACTACGCAGGGCCTTCGGTGGCACTACTCACCACCCCGATGTCTGTTCATTCACACTCGTCTTATCCCTCCGTGAGAGTATGATTTATTCTGCTACCTTTTAGGGCTGTGTCCGATTTGTGAACGCAGCCCGTCAGCTATAAGCTGACCTTTTGTATCTTGTTCTCGAAGTAATATAATTAGCACTGTTTTTTCGGCAAAAAAATGTGGCTCAATTGCTGTTATGATTTTAGTGTGACATCTACTTTCTTTTTTCCCCTTTTAAAAACAGAACCTTCCATGATATGCTATGAAAAGAATATCAATTATCCGTGAGGTGCTGAAAGTAGCTGTCTTGTAGCTTGCTTCTAGGGTTCCATGGTAAGCCTGGAGCTTGTGTGAACAATGACCGTGGCTGGTGGTTCTTGGGGCTCTTAATCGACACTCTGCCCTTCAGCTCTTAACATGGATAGCTTGGATGCTCTAACCATGCACCCATCTAGGTAGGAGAGGGACCAGGTCATTATATCAAGACCATACCTTTGGGTCTTGGATTGATCGGAATTGCTTTCTTAAGGTCAAGCTCAAGGTTGCTTGCTCAGCCACCAGCGGGAATCTGCTCTTAATATTCTTTAAGAATGGTCTAAACATGTGAGAGAATGACCATCAACCCATGCAGAAAATGGAAGCAAGTATTCATGAGACTTCTCTACAAAATGTGAAGACCAATCATGTATGAAGCAGTACACCTATCCCTTTCCGAGACGATTCTCCAAAGGAGTTTAAACCATGCTGTCTAGCTTCAGCAATATCATGAGGCCAACAAGGGCTTACTTTCCGTACACGTGGAGCTGACTAGAATAGCCACCTTCCAATGTTGCTTGACACTGGCAGTTCAGCCAGGTGTGCTCTAGATTTGTAGTAGATATGGACCATGCAATCTCCTTGCATTTTTCCTGGTATAAGATCCCATATATGGAGTAACCACCTTGAGTGAGAACCTATCCACTTGTCAATTCTGAGCATTGACAATATGATCATGGCAACTAGTTGTAAAGAACGAGCTAGCAAGCTCAGCAGTCGACCATGTTTTTGTATCTTGAACCACCCTTGATGTTGCACCCTAACCTAGGGTTGAGTCTGGACCTAACGTGGATGACATTTAGATCCCAGCTGCTGCTAGCTCAAACCCCATATGATTGTCCTGTGGTTTCAAGGACCTTGGCTTGGAGTTGCTACACCACTGAGGTAAAAAATGACTTGACCTGGTTGGGGCTGTTTCACTAGGGTTTTCATGATGGTCAACTGATGTCGTATCTTTAGTTGACTTTCAGCCATATAGTGTATCGTGGATGATTGCCACTATGAGAGGTGTCCAACATATGCTAGCGTTTCCTAAAGTACGTGGCCCTCTTTGGGGGTTCATGATGCAATAATTTCACGAGAATGCTGGCAGCCAAATTCAATAGCAGAAAATCAATTTTACTTAGTGCAAGTCTCACAATATTCTTCCAGGTGCGTTCCAGATTTCAGCCAGCTTGTAACTGTTAGAATTAGTATCATACTCTAGGCAGTGGCCAATGTATTGTAATAAGTAGGTTAGGGGCACTTTTCCCTCATTGAGGTTTTCCCCCCTAACCACAAGCCAATCGCTAACTACGGTTAGTGGATAGGATAGGCTTTTGTCACTCAGACAAAACCCCTCACTTCTCTTTTGTACTTCATTTTAGTCCACTATTGAGCACACTTACGTTTGGCTCTCTCTCTCTTGCTCATCACTCTTGCTCTCCATTCTGCTCACATTTGGTATCAGAGCAGGCTCAGCTCTGGACTTTTTTTTCTCACCCGCAAGCTTCAGCCCGTCGTCCTCTATCGGTGTGCCATTCGCCCATGAACAAGTCCGTCCAGCCATTGTTGGCTGTTCCGTACGTCCGTACCAGGCCAAGCTGCACTGTGTCGTACTCTACAGGCCTGCGCTATACAACCTACCGTACCAGCATGCAATCAGCTTCCCGTACTGCGGTACAGAGTCGTACACCGTACGGAGGTTGTCAGCCAACTGCACGTGTGCACAAGTAGCCGTACAACATCCGTACGCTGTACGGATTTCGAAATGGTTGCTCGTCCATACACCGCAGTTGTCCGTACATTATTGCTCCGTACAAGTTACAACGCACGCAGGTCAAATTCGTATTGTCGTACTGTACGGACTATTTCGTGCATTTTTTTGGGTTCTTTATAGGTTCATTGCAATTTTGGAGCAGAGATTTGGGACTTGCAGAGATTGGCATTGGGAGTTAACAGCTTGTATTGATATCCTAGCATGGATTTTAGTGTGGACCTTCATTCCCAGAAAGGGAATTCTATTTTGTGCATTTGCTGCAATTTTTTGGTAGACATGGCCCAAAACAATCAGAATGACTATGTCTTTGGTGTCCTCTCTCAAGAGGACATATTGGATGGTACCAACTACTCTTTGTGGAGTTTTATGGTACACAACATCTTGGTTAGTAGACATCTTTGGGATTATGTCAATGGAGATGAAGCAAGGCCAGATTCTATGGCTACACCTGTCACTCCTACAGCTAGAGGCAGGGGTAGAGGTCAAAATGCAGCATAAGTAATTGGAGCAGCTGCTACTCCAGTGGCTCCCAGAGTAGAGCAGAAAAGATGGGATTCTAGGGATGTACAAGCTCTATTTGTAATTTCTCTTTCTGTCAAGAGGTTCATTTTTCCTCACATTCGGTCATGCAAGACCTCAAAGGCAGCTTGGGAGATATATTAGAGTATGTTTGCAGCAAGAAATGATGCCAGAGTTTCCTTCCTGAAGAGAGAGCTATCTCATACGCATATGGATGAGGGAGATTCCATGAAGGCTCACCTCACAAAGCTTCAAGTTTTGAGGGAGCAAGTGCTGAATATTGATGAAGTTATTCCAGATTCAGAGATGATTACCACCACTTTGAATTCTCTTCTTGAGTCTTATCTTGGTTTCCACACCTCGCTGAATTTGTCATTGAGGGGGGGTAGCAATCCTCTCTCTTTTCACAAGTTGGTAGGACTTCTGTTTGTAGGAAGAGCAGACTAGAAGAAATATGGCAACACCGGCTAACGAGCATGCCATGCTTCGAAGTTTAAGCCCAAAGGAAAAGGGTAGCAAAGGCAACATGCCAATCAGCCCGCACATCAGCATAAAGCTGATTCAGGACAGCCCTTTTATAAGGCTAAGGGTGATGCAGATAAGCCTAAAAAGAAGGGCATTTGTCACTACTGCAAGAAGCCAGGTCATTATATTGGTGAATGCAAGAAGTGCATAGCTAAAGAAAAGAAAAGGGATACAGGTATGATTGTGTCAGATGCATCAGCTCCTAATGCACATGATGGGGGAGATGTTACAGCTAACTTTGTGGAAGAGCACTATGCCTTTTTGTCTTGCATTTCAGATTTTTCAGTGGGTAGTTCAGATTCTACAGTCACTATTGAGGATGATCCATATGCTTTCTTGACTTGCAGTTATGATCCTTCAAAGGATGCATGTTCTCTGAGTGTCAATGAGACACTGAATACTTCGTATTTTGATAGTGGTTCTTCTAAGCACATCACTTCTAAGAAGAGCCTTTTTGCATCTCTGCATCCTCCACCTACTAAAAAGAATGTGACTTGTGCAAATAATTCTTCTTATTCCGTGTGTGGAGTGGGGGACATCATCCTTACATCCAGTGATGGCACAGATTTCAGTATTTCAGATGTTCTCTATGTGCCAGGTATAAAGAAGAATTTGCTTTCAGTGTCCTCTCTCAATAGAGGAGGATTTCAGGTTATATTCGATGATGCTAAGTGTGCAGTCAGAGACAAAGAGAATGACTATGCTATGATGTTGTCTAGCACTTTGTATCGGGGTCTTTTTCAGCTTGATATATATGAGAAAAGATCCGATCTTGCAGTTTCAGTGAGCACTCCCACTGCTGCGATGCAGAATGTGGAGTTATGGCATGCTAGGTATGGACACATGAGCTATGGCAGCTTAATGACACTTCAGAAGTATGCTATGGTTGATGCGTTGCCTCCTTTGGAGTCACCTCCTTCTCATGCATGTGAGGGTTGCATCCTTGGCAAGATGCATAGATTTCCTTTTAAGAAGGATGTAGTAAGCTCATACATAGTGATGCCTGCTGTCCCATGAGGACTTGCTTTTGGTGGTTATCTCTATTATGTTACATTCATAGATGACTTCACCAATTATACTTGGGTCTATGGTCTTAAGGCAAAATCAGAAGTGTTTATGCTTTTCAAACGCTTTGTGGCTATGGTTGAGAATGAGACAGGACTCAAGGTGCAGATACTTCGCACATATAGAGGGGAGGAGTATATGTCTCATGAGTTTGAGGCATTTTTGAAGGAGAAAGGCATCACGCATTAGTAAAAAAATTTACAGAAAATATTTAAAGTAAAGAATTAAGAAAATAAAGAGAAAAAATAAGAAAAACTTAATAAATAAGAAAGGAAGGAATAAATAAAGTGAGGGAGGTGGGAAAAATAAGAGAAAAAGGAAAAAGTGGGAGGGAGAAAATTAGGGAAATTTTAATAATTTTATTTTATAAAGGGAAATTAGGGGAAGTATTTAAAAGGGAAAATAAATGAGGAAGATTAGGAAAAATTAAGGGAGGTAGGAGTGAAAAGGGAAAGGCAAGAAGGGGGGGCAGGGGGGGAGGGCGAAAGGGGGAAGAAGGGTAAAGTGAATGTCAAGGGGGAAAGGAATAGGAAGAGTGTGTGTGTGTGTGTGTGTGTGTGTGAGAGAGAGAGAGAGAGAGAGAGAGAGAGAGAGGGGGGGGGGGGGGGGGGTATTAGTTTTGCTCCCAAAGGTTGAGAAAATCTGAAGACAATCACTCCATATGAGGCATGGCATGGGAGAAAGCCTTCAGTGGATCACTTCAGAGTTTTTGGTTGTGTTACATATGCCCACGTGCCTGTGGAGTTTTGACACAAGTTGTCAGATAAGGCACTTAAATGCATTTTTGTTGGGTACAATGCACAAAGCAAAGACTATCATCTCTACAATCTTGCTTCTCGCAAGATTTTTGTGAGTAGAGATGTTATATTTTCAAAGAATTCAGCACATACACGTGCTGAATTTACTATTCCAGCTTCTTCAGATGATGTTTTTGAGGGGATGCTTCCTAAAGCATTTGGCTCCCCACCTAAGGCTCATGCTGAAAATCAGAATTTATAGGAACTTCCTCCTCATCCACATGCCCCGATTCAGCAACAGGCTGATTTTGTACCTCCATCGGTGTAGATGAAATCGTCAGGCAAGAGATTCAAGAGATACATGCAGCCAAAACAATCCCAAATTTGTTGCTACAGACTCTCAAGGAGAGTAAGCTTGAGGTCCCATTGCTTGGCAGGACTCGCAGTGTAGTAAGGCACGCAGGGGGAGCTCTTTCAATTGAGACAGCTTATGCAGGTTCTCTTCTTGATGAAGAACAACTTGACTCTTTTGAAGAAGCAAAGGATAATATGCATTGGATGCATGCCATGCACAATGAATTGCAGTCCATTGAGAAAAATCAGACTTGGGATGTTGTGGATTTGCCACCAGGTAAGCATGCCATTGGTACCAAGTGGGTTTTCAAAGTGAAAAGGAAGCCAGATGGTCCATTGATAGGTACAAGGCAAGGCTGGTTGCCAAAGGCTATGCACAGAAGAAGGGCATAGATTATGAGGAGACTTTTGCTCTTATATCCTGGATGACCACCATATGTTCAGTTATTGCCATGGCTGCAAATTTTGTTTGGAATGTCCATCAGTTGGACATAAAAAAAGCTTTCCTTAATGGGGACTTGCAGGAAGAGGTTTATGTCAAACAACCTCGTGGTTTTGAACTTTCTGGCAATGCACTTTAGGTTTGCAAGCTAAACAAAGCTTTATATGGGCTGAAACAAGCCCCACGTGCATGGTATGCTAAGATTGATGCATTCCTGGCAAGTAAGGGGTTACATAATAGTCCCATGGAAAGCACCCTCTACATCAAGAAGGATGGGGGAGATATTTTAGTCATCATTCTTTATGTAGGTGTTTATGTAGGTGACATGCTGCTCATAGGGTCAAATGAGGAAATTATTGCAGATTTCAAAGCTGTGTTGAAAGTTGAATTTGACATGACAGATTTGGGCATGTTAAATTTTTATTTGGGGATCCAGTTTATACAAGACAAGCGTGGCATCGTTATGTCTCAATCCAAGTATGTGCAAGGCTCTTGGATAGGTTCAACATGCATGATTGTAAGCCTATAGTCACTTCCATGGAGCCGGGGCTGAAGCTTACTATGTATTATGTAGGTGAATCAGTGGATGTCACACTTTACAGCCAGGCTGTTGGATGCCTCATTTATTTGTGCAATACTAGGCCCGATATTCAGTATGCAGTATCTTAGGTGAGCAGGTATATGCACAGCCCAAAGACAACACATTGGCAGGCTGTAAAACGCATCTTCCGTTATTTACAAGGCACAAAGTCTTATGGCTTGATGTTTCCCAAGGGGAGTGACTTACAGATGCATGCTTACAGTGATTTAGATTGAGCTGGAGACTATGATACCAGGCAATCCACTAGTGGTAATTGTTTCTTTTTAGGCAAAGCTTGCATTTCTTGGCTGAGCAAGAAGCAATCTACAGTGGCTACTTCCTCGAGGACGAGCATTTTCTGAGCGAAATCTCTTGAGCATCCGAGCGAAGGAAAAAAAAGCTTCCAACTACGCAAAAATAAATATGGCAAGAATGGATCAGAAGAAAACATAGTTTCAATTAGAAATATGCAAAGTATTATAGTAATGCCTATTTTATATACAAATATTTACGTGAATCTTTGGGAATGGTGAGAACATAATGGGATGGATTTTGAAGAAACCCACATGTAGAGCAGACTTCTCTATGAAAATTCCCTTATGATTCTTCTTACAACTTTTACTTAATAGGGGGTGATATTGAAAAACCTCTCTCAACCTATCTTCATGAAAGGGTTTCTCCAAAGAAAACTCATTAAAGCAAGCCATCAAGGTAGTTTCTCGAGCGAAACCCCTTTGAAGTAGGTCTTCCAAGGTAGTTTCGCTGACGAAACTACCTTGGCCAGCACTTTTAAAAGTGACATAACTTTCGCGTCCAATGTCCAAATATAGTCATTCAACTAGTCAAATTGATCGGAAAACATTATTTGAGCACATCTATGAGGTTATATTTTGGAAAATATTGCACATATAGTATTAAATATTACATGTATTTTATGAGAGTGATATATAAGCCCAAGTTAATACTTATTTATAGTAATTTAAACTTTCTTTAGAAACATGTCCATAAATATCTTGTTATTTATGCTATAAAAACACTAGAAAGATATTGCCATATGATATAAATGTGTTTAATAAGTAATTATATATGTATAATATTATTACATTGAGAGTGATTACGAGGGATGTTTCTTAAAGGAATTGTATTTCAATACTTTTTTTTGGTAATAACAGGGGTACAAAGGAATGTCTATGAATAAGAAAATTTATGTTATGTAAAAATAAATGAGTCACTAGTCTGTTTATTTTTATGATAAAGGGATCTAATTCTAGTGAAAAAAAAAGTGTAAAAACCATGTTTCCTAAAGAAATACAATTGTTTAAATCTCTTGGAAAATACGCTCGGATAAACCTGCTCATAGTTTTTTACTCGTAAAATTGACGCATCCCTACTTTCTCATGTGAAGCTAAGTGCAGGGCAGCTTTCACAGCGACAACTGAATGTGCTTGGTTGCAACGTTTGTTCGCGGATCCTTGTCTCTTATTGGAGGATCCTTCTATAATTCTCACTGATAGTCAGAGTGCTATAGCAGTGGCAAAGAGTCATGTGTTTCATGCTCGCATGAAGCACATTGAGGTTTATTATCATTATATCGGAGAGAAGTTGCATGGAGGGGAGATGAGTATGATCTATGTGTCAACACATGACAATGTTGCAAACATCTTCACCAAAGCACTTCCACGTGAGAAATTTAGGGCTTTTCGCATTACCCTAAACTTCTCTTCTTTTGGTGATTGATAACTACCTTATACACCACATTGGCACTGTAGGGGGGTGTTAGAATTATTATTATATTCTAGACAGTGGCCAATGTATTGTAATAAGTAGGTTAGGGGCATTTTTCCCTCAATTGAGGTTTTTTCCCCTCACCACAATCCAATCCCTAACTACGGTTAGTGGATAGGATAGGGTTTTGTCACTTAGACAAAACCCCTCACTTCTCTTTTGTACTTCCTTCATTTCAGTCCACTATTGAGCATACTTACGTTTGACTCACTCTCTCTCTTGCTCATCACTCTTGCTCTCCATTCTGCTCACACTAACGACTTCCACATGAATTGCTTTCATCAATTTTGCCACAATTGAAGCTTCCAATCCTAGACATTTAGACATTATAAGTCAAACTTAATGTAGAGAGCAAATCGTTGGCCCAAATTACTTTTCTTGACTCCCCCTTTTTGGAGAATTGCAGTTCCAAACAAGATCATAAGCACGAACTGAAATGTTCTACAAATTTACAAGAACAAATTAGAAAACATCTCAAGGTTGCTAGTATTATGGTCTACTGGCCAATAATGTCAATGATTGAGATCGTAAGTTTGATAGCCACTTTTGGTAGGCTGTTTTTATAAATTGGAAACAAAGTTGAAGTGAAGCGTGTTTGATTATTTACGGTCAGATGGTCATATAGAACGTGCCAATCAAACTCTTCTTAAGGGGGAGGAAACGTTACAACACTAATAATGTGGTTGATGTGCCTTGGTTAGAAAACTAGTAGACTAGATAACGGTCATTGGTTTGGGGGTTTAAGTAACCCTGAAGGATGATAGTACTTACTTAGGTTAGCAAGGGTTGCTAGAATTACTTCAAAGTCCTAAGTCAACTAACGTACCCTCTGTTTGGTTCTTTTCTAAAAACTTTGGCATTATCTCTGATCATTACCACGGCGTCAGATGCAATGATTCCACACATTCAGTTGGCTGATACTTCAAAGGAGGCCTGGGCCATACTACAAGACTCATACAACACTAGCTGGATCCTTACGCTCCAAAATCAATTGTTTAAGGTAAGTAAGCATTTGATTAAAGTTAAGGTAGTTAGAGATCAGCTAGTAGTTGTAGGTCAAAAGGTTGACACAAATTAACTAGCGTTGCTGGTGCTCATATGGTTCCCATGAGCTTCAGGGGTTTGGTCACGATACTAATCACAGCAAAGCGACCCAATCCACTCAGTTTTGAAGAGCTATGTCCAATGCTCATGCAAGAGAAAGACAGGGAGAAGAAGTATGGGACCAATAGAATATCAAGCAAAGGATACAAACAAGGGCAAACTTGGACAAGGCAAGCCCAAGGGCCAAGACTGATGGTCACTCTTCAAAACAGGCAGGAGTTTAGAGAGTGGGAGCGGAGCCCAGAAGTAAGCAAAAATAACTTTTTTGCAATCTCCTGGAGAAGAAATGTTGAAGTCTCATAGACATCATTGCATGGCAGAACCTGAAGAGGGCTATGGACGTGCACCAGGAAATGCTAGCCTCTGATGCAGCCATCTGCCTGGCAGGCATAGATATCATGTGCTGGACAAAGATTGGAGTACAGAGTGAAGAGCTGTGCCAATCCTTCACTTGGACAGCAATGAGGATTTATTAAAATGAATTATGTTGAGCTAGGCATAAGTTAGGATTGTGGATTAGCTGGAAATGACACTCAAGATTTCATCAGACTCTAAAGCTATTTAGAGGCTTTTTTGACCAGAATCTTGTATGGGGGAGCATCATTATGCGTGGTAGATCTTGGTGACCAATATAAGAGGCTAAATTTGTGCACCCAGCAAAAGCAATTCTAGGGAGATGACACTTTGCATTGTAGTGCACAACCAGTCTGAAATTTGCAGCGATAATAAACTAGGGTGCTTGGGGACATCTGTATTACTTTTAAAAGAGCACTCCCAGCAAGCGGTTCCATGATTCCTGATGCACTCGTTGAAAGCGGCAGATCATATGAGATGATGTCATGTGCCCCCATATTCTGGTTTATAGAATGAGGTAATATATTACTAGATTGTTCATTAAGAGCCTTATATGTTGCAAGAAGCGTCCCGACAAAGCATCGTGTATCATCCAAGTGTGTGGAAACTACATCTGGCTGTGGCATGCCAGCTCCTTCTACTCGATTTTGTGAGCATACACACCCAGCGTAAGGACAAACCTGGGCATAAAGAATCCTCTGTCCTACTGCTGAGTGTCTCTGGATCAGTTTTGTTCACCATCCATAAGGAAAAAGTGTATCTGCATGCTGTAATCCAGCTCTATCTACTGCAGAAGAAGAGGAAGGAAGAAAAATGGGAAATAGTAGAAGTTGAGAGGAGAGTGGATGAAAAATACATTTGCATTGCTACAGGGCCATTAAAAAGCTACCTTGCCTTGCTGAAAAGATGGAAAGGAAACCTATTCTGACACAATTAGTTTACTTTTCGTGGATGGCCAGGCATTGACTATTTTTTGTATCCACATGATTAAATCTGTCTTGTCCCTGCCAAATCTTAATCTTGAGGCATGATTTCAAGACAAAAACAGTCTCTTGGATACTTCAAGTAACCTGCAGCAAGCTGCTTATACACAGTCTTTGTATCGTTTGCACTGCATTTAGCTACCTTCTTTGCAACAGGGATGTTAAAGTTCTGAAATGGTGCCTCTACAATTATCATTCTTAATTGAGATTGCAAGGGCCTCTGAATAACCATTTTCTAATGCTAGCCTTTTCTGTGACTGAGTCTGAGCTTGCCTTGAGCAGTTGCCAGAAACTTGATGGTGCACATTAATCATTAAAGTTGTTGTATCGCCCAATATTTTCTAGTACTTGCATTAACATATCTGCTCTTCACCTTTGAAAACTGAAAATATGAACCATGCTACTTTTTCTTGATATTTGAGTACTGATAATCTTGTATATTTTATTAATATTCAATTTTAGTGTAGACCATGTTGTAGCTGATGGAGTTGCTAGATTACAAAGTTGAACGCATTATAGATTTGAAACTCTATATCCATAGGTATAAGTTTAAGTGCCACAAAATATCAAGCTGAGTCGATCTGTCATAAGCTGAATGAAAACACCGTCTCCTTTATGTAAATGATTATCTCCTCTCATAGACAGCCTGCCTCTGCTTTTCAACTTGTGTTGTTTGATTACTATCTTTTTTTGTCACTTTTATTGATGTGAGCGTACTGGCTGATGATGTTTCCTTATGAAAAAGTATCCCTCACCATTTCCCTTCCTTCTGCTAAGAAAACCAAAGAAATGAGGAGATAAAAAAACAATTTTCGGAGTCCCAAGTGGCATCTCTCGTTATTAACTTCATATGGTTTTGCTCAGATCTTGCTCAAGGGACCTAATGGTGATGAATTGAAGAAGGTGAAGCGGGCAGTCCAATTTGCAGTATTTGCAGCCTACCATCTTGCTTTAGAGACATCTTTTCTTGTAGATGAGGGTGCAAATTTTCCTGAACTCTGTTTCAAGTCTCCTCTAAGTGTTGCTCTTCCAGACACACAATCAAAGTCTGAGAGGTCTATATCCACAGTACCTGGTTTCTTACTTCCCACATCACAATTACAAGCTGGTATTTGTCAGGCACCTCAAGGCCAATTTCCTTGTACATCGGTCTCACCTCATTCACAGAGTAGCTTAAATTTGAGTGACTGCTGTTTAAGAGAACTTCCATCAGCGGTGTCTGTTCGAGGTGCCAACTCTCCCACTAGAGCTACAACTAGAGACACAGACAGCATACAGCCTGTTACATCTGGTACAAGCTCTGGGCCACTTGGAGTGATGGGTGCAACAGTCAGCAAGCTCTCACTGGAGATGACCCTTGAAGAATTTGAAGAAGGCATATCAGGTTTGTCTTTTTCCTTGAGGAAGGGTTATCTGGAAACAATTTCCACTGCACAGGCATGTGCATTGTCAGTATCCAAGTTGTCCATTCATGATGGTCCTGGATCAAGTGATAATATAGCTGCTCCTGAACCCTTTCCAAAAAGTCCTCTAGTGGCATCATGCGATCCTCCATCCTTAAGAGAAGACCATGGGGTAGATATTTTGTTGGAAAGGATCGACTCCAAAAGCACTTCATTGGAGCAATATCATGTATCACAAATAAGCAATCAAGATGCAGAGAAAGAATTTATTCAAGAAGATTTTCCACCATCATTTTCTGATCGACAGAGTATCTTGGTGTCTTTTTCCAGCAGTTGTTTAAGAAAAGGAACTATTTGTACAAGAGGTAATCTCCTGAGAATAAAATACTATGGCACGTGTGACAAGCCCCTTGGAAGATTCTTAAGAGACACAATATTTGATCTGGTATGTATTGCATGATATTATAGCTTTTGCTGCTTGCTGGGGGGGGGGGGGGGGATTATCTCAATAACTCATGCCAGGTTGCTTTGATTGCATATTCTAAATTGCTACTGAAATGCAATGTATATAGACCCTCACACCATGAAAGGGAAAATGCATATCATGGTGGTTTTTCTATCATGTTGTTCCTCTGCTTGAGCTTCCAAAAGGTGGTCAGTGATCTTCTTGTTTGTTTGGAGAATGGTACATTCTGCATATTAAATAAAAATTGTGGATGCAGACTCACAAATGCCTATCTTGTGGCGAGTCAAAAGATGCTCATGTTGATTGCTACACCCATCAGCAGGGTAGGTTGACAATCTCTGTGCACAGGCAGAGTCAGGTTCTTCCTGGGGAGAGGGAAGGGAAGATTTGGATGTGGCACCGATGCTTGAAATGTGTTCGAATTGATCTTGTTCCTCCGGCAACTCGCCGGCTGGTGATGTCAGATGCTGCTTGGGGTCTATCTTTTGGCAAGTTTTTAGAGCTAAGCTTCTCAAATCATGCAGCTGCAAGCAGAGTAGCTTCTTGTGGGCATTCTTTACAACGAGATTGCCTTCGATTTTATGGGTAAGCATATCAACCTTCTTCTTCTTGTGATTATGACAATTCAGCTCCACTACTGCAACTTTAAGCAAAGATGTTTTACTTATTTTCTTGAGTTGTTCTAATTTTATAAGTTGTGATGATGCAATGGAATTGTCCCTCTCATCAATTTATGTGAGAAAAATTCTGTTCAAAGTCTGTATCTTGTGCAAACATATATTTGATATTACATGTACAATTTGCAAGTGCTTGAATTTATTCTAAGGTAGCTGAAATATGCCTGAATGTCTGCATTTAAAGTAGCTATACCTGTTTTCCAACCATCATTGAGATGGTTGCAGGTTCGGCAATATGGTTGCTTGCTTCAGATATTCTCCAGTCAATGTATACTCTGTCTACTTGCCTCCTTCCAAACTGGAGTTTCTCTTCTCTGAGCAGCAGGATTGTCTACAACAACAAATTCATGAGGTACTTTCTCTTTTGTATGCATAGCTCTGTAAAAGACATGCTTTAGTATCTCCAATATCTGGTGGTGGTTGTTTTTGGGTGCAAAAGCATCTTCTGGTTTTCCAGCTTACAGGAATCAGAGATCATCGTTTTTGAGTTCTCGTGTCCTTGTACAGGTAGCAGGAAAAGGAGAGCATTTCTTTGTAGGGATATTTGAGCGTCTTCATCAGATTAAGGAGAGGATAGCAAGCTACAGTAGTGGGAAAGTTCCAGAAGCTAGGAGGCACATTTCAGATATGGAAGATCTTTTACTGAAGCAAAAAGATAAATTTAAGGTAATTGAAATTAGGAGGAAATTTTATTGGCTTCATTTTTTAATGCATGCAATGTGAGTATGTGGCAGAAGATATGGCACAAACTTGTGGTATTTGATGTCTATCTTAGTATAAATGGATCTTACAAGTTCAGGGAAATCCACAATTGTGGTCACATGCCAAACTCACCTTAAGTCTCTCTGAAGTTGATATATGATCTCTTTTGTATTCATAGGCAGCTTTACAAACTGCAGCACCGATGAGTCATAGAGTTGGTCAGCCACATGCTGATATAATAGAACTCAATGGCATAAGACGAGGTCTGTCCTTGTGCTCCTCTTTGTGGGACAATCATCTGCAAGGGCTGTTATACTCTGTGAAGTCAGCGAAGGGTGCCATTGGTTGTGACGCAACACAGCGTGGAGATTCACCTGTGTACTTCCTGAAAGACATTTCCTTTGGGAATCACAGAAAGAATAAGTCTGACGGTAGTAAGGAGGTGTCTACTGTAACAGATACAAATTTGGATGGTTCCAACCTGATCAGCAATGCAGTTACTGAATCCCCTTTCAATGAAAGTACTATACATACTAGTGACAGTGTGCAGTCAGAGAAAATTAAGCTGATCAATACGACATTTGATGTGGAGCTTACTGCCAAAGCATGTAGTGACTCTGTCTTGGCAAATACGTGTATGGTTGGTATGGATTCACATAATGATTCATTTGAAAGATGTTTATCAGAAAATGGATCCTTAACATTGTTGGAAAATAGAGTGACCAGCATCACTTTTGATCCTGAAATAGGCTCGTCTTCTAATGACGGGGCGGCAGACAAATTGTGCACAATCAACATTGTGCCAGGAAGTAGCTCTTGGCAAGTGAAGGGGTCCAGTATTGCCAGCAATAAAACTTTGGAGGGAGAGGTTGGGGTGCATCAGATCTTGTCAGAAGGCCATTTTTCCGCCTTCACTGATTTTTCAGCTACATTTGAAGCTGCCTGGACAGGTAAAGGCCAGATTGTGTCTGATGAATTGGATGCAACGACAATAGAGCAAGATGTCCCCCCTTGTAAATCTGGCACTGAAGTAAAGGTGACCACTGAGGGGTCTGGAAGTGGAATTAAATGGTCAGGTTTTGAGGCCTGTGATGGACTTTCAGCAGAATGCAATATGCTGGAACTTAAGTCTAAAGTTTTTTCATCTTTGCAAGAAACTGGGGCAACAGGGATGGATTCACCACAGGCAAACACTCTCACATCACCTGCCAAAGCTGGGGAACCATCTGATATTGAAGGCTGGGTGGGAGCCCCTTACTCAAGCTTGTATAGGTCATCCTGTAGGAATGTTCAAGGCCCAGTGACAGGGTCCCCTAAACTAGTAGATGCACAAGTTAATTCCAGCACACAATTTCCAATTCCCGAATTACACCAGGCAGCACCACGAGACGTGGTGAAAACATCACTTCATGGGGGAATAATGGATATGGTGGTTTCTGTTTATGATGATGAACCAACCAGCATAATTGCATATGCATTAAATTCACAAGAACATCGAGCTCATGTATCTGATAGATTAGTTGACAAAGAGAAGAAGAGAGATAAAGAGAGGGAGCAGAGGGGAAAGGAAAAGGAAAGAATGAAGTTAGATCTCTGTATGTCTGAAGGTATTGTCTCCCATCCACTTCAGTTGGCAGAGGGTGGATTTGAGCAACAAGGGTACAATAATCTGGAAGAAAAATCGAGCAACTCTGAAGAAAATATCCTTTTGATTCCAAATCATCAGTCACTGGATGATGCGCTGATGTATTCCAAAGCTATGCATATTAAAGTTCGCTTCAGTGACAGTAATTCGCAAGCAAAAGTAAAATACAATGTCACATTGTATTATGCAAAATATTTTGATGCTCTAAGGAAGAAATGCTGCCCAAGTGAGATGGACTTTATTCGATCTCTTTGCCGCTGTAAGAAGTGGGGGGCACCAGGTGGAAAGAGTAACGTGTTTTTTGCTAAAACCGCTGATGATAGGTTTGTGGTTAAACAAGTTACCAAAACTGAGCTCGAGTCCTTTATCACATTTGCCCCTGCATATTTTAATTACATTTCAGATGCGCTTATCTCTGGAAGCCCAACTTGTCTGGCGAAAATTCTTGGAATTTACCAGGTCAGTGCAATTCTTTACCTGTCAGCTTCCAGTATTTTAAATTATGGCTATTTCATGTTTGGAAACATTAATTGTGTAATTTCTTTCTTTCCTTGAGTTGGTTGGTCTCCCATAGGCTTTTTTAATACATCTTGTAATTTCTTCCTTTCCTTGTGCTGAATTCTTTCATAGAGAGAATGCCTGGTATTTTCGCTGCAGGTGACGGTCAAATATGGGAAAAGTGGAAAAGAAGTGCGCATGGATTTGATGGTAATGGAAAATCTACTGTATGGGCGTCAAGTGACAAGAATTTATGACCTAAAGGGGTCCTTAAGGTCACGCTACAATGCAGATGCAACAGGGAAGAATGCAGTTCTTCTAGATCAGAATCTTTTAGAGTCTATGCAGACCAACCCTATCTTTATCAGCAATAAAGCTAAGCGTTTGTTGGAGCGAGCAGTGTGGAATGATACAGCTTTTCTAGCGGTCAGTTATCACTAGCCATTTCGAGTCTCTCATTATATGTAGTTTGCAGATGCAATAGATTATAGAATTGACCTTTTATAGCAGTGGGTTGCATGCTTATCTGACTTGCTTGGTATCATTGTGGATTGCAGTCTATTGATGTTATGGACTATTCTTTACTTGTTGGAATAGATGAGGAACGGAGGGATTTGGTTCTTGGCATCATTGATTTTATGAGGCAGTATACATGGGACAAGCATTTGGAAACCTGGGTCAAAGCTTCTGGTATATTGGGTGGCCCAAAGAATGCTGCTCCAACTGTAATATCTCCAAAACAGTATAAAAAGCGGTTTCGTAAGGCCATGAGCATGTATTTTTTAATGGTCCCAGATCAATGGTCCTCATCTACTATTGTATCAGCCCCACGCCAGGTTGAGACTGCTGAGGAAAGCTTCATGATTGCACCCAAAGAGGGAGCTGTGGATGATTCTTATACTTAAAAGCGTGCACCATCCAACTTGTTTTGTGCAATTCTGTGGATGGGAACCTTGGCAAGGCGAGAAATTGCCCTCGTCTTGCTTGTACATTAAAATTCTTCATCAATGAAGGGAAGCTTAGTTACTATTTTTTTCTAGTTCACGGACTCCCCACTTTTGTTTTCTTTCATCATCTTTCTTATTCTTGGTTCAGGAGGTTGCTATCTAGCTACCAGCCATATCTTGGTGCTTTCATACTCTAGCACTGAATGATCACTATGTTTTCCTTCATAGTTGTGTAATGATGATGTATGAAACCATGGCTTTTTGCACCCATGCCACAGAACTTTGTTATACAACTGTGTTCATGTTAGGCTTCTGCATATACTTTGCTTACACAACGTGTATGCACATCGTTTCATACCTTTGTGCTTGTTCTATACACAACTATTTTTCTGTGCACAATTCTGCACAACGAGGTTGTGCCATGCCTCATAATTTGTTTTTTTGGAGCAGGAAATTGACTGTTTAGCACAGATCTGTGTTCGTGGAATTGCTTATACATGTACAATGCACACTAGTTATTAAGCTCATCTCCTTGTCTGGTTTTGTTTTATGCTCTCAAGTCCTATTGAGTTTGAACAGTATACAATTTGAAGATGCTGTCACCCTCATGAAATACTCAGCAGATGGCAGCACATCACCCTTTTCTCAGGCTGTTTGAACAATTCCTTAGAGTTTGTATGCGACGATGATTATAGCCCATGGGTGTGAGATCTAATCAGAAGTTGCCACCCTGCACCCTATGTTAACAGAGGTTTGACCATGAGGTTTGACATTGATTGCTTTTTTTTCAATTCTTTTAGGCTATTGTGATCATTAAGGGCCATATTCTCAGGTCCTGCACAGGTTTTTTTTTTTAATCTGTTTATTTTCTTGCAAGCTACATGGGGTGGGGACATCGCTACTTTTTTATCACCTTTAGTTTACAGTTCTGATTTATTATTCACAAGGCACTAGTTTAAACAATGTTCTCTTTGCAGATTGTAGTCATACAGGGACATTGTCCCTGTTGTGCTGCTTTTGCGTTTTAGGTCATAGGCTTAATGTTATTGCCTTGTATTTAAAAGTGACAATTGATTGTGTTTTATTTTCAGATGTGGATTGATCTGAACTTAAAGCATCATGACATCTATGAGTCTTGAGTTCTGGACCACATAAAGGAGGTTGCGCCTTCTAATAGGTTTGTTCCTTTGTCCTAAACTTTTTCTGAAGCTGAAAGGTTATGGGGTAGGATCAGTCTTGTATCAGCGCTCACTTACTAGTTCTTCATTTGCAACCATTCGTGCCAGTTTGGTGAACTAGATTGTTACATTTCAAGAATGCTGTGAGGTGCATCTTGAATTTTGCAAATGAGTTTGCAACATGCGATGTTTTCAATGTGTTGAAGATCTTTTACTTTTTATAGTCTTTTCTGACCAAGCACTTAGCAGGTACATTGCCCTCTTTTTTTATGAAGCTGGGGGTAGTCTTGCTTTTATATCAGTATGTTCCTTCATATCCAGTAAATGGTGCCAATCTGGTGAAGTCAACTTGCTACATTTCCAACATGCTGTCAGGAAGCCTTGAACTTTGTAACAAGTCTGCAACATTACGTGTCAGGGTTCATGAGAGCATGATGTTTTGAAACTTGCAGCTGTAAACAAATCTTTTGCATTTTTCAAATCTTTATTTCTATTGGAGATTTGTTGGCAGCTCAAGGTTCTTGGTATCGATTCTTTTGCAACATGTTGTCCCAGGTTCTATGTTCTTATCATCAAAACTTGCAGATGGCCTTTACAATACTAGCAATCTATTCATAAGATAAACAGTACATTATCATGTATGTAAGATTGGATGAATGATATGTCATGTACCTTTGATTGTTGACAGCTGGAGTTGGCTAGAAGTCTTTTATTGACTAGACATTCAGCAAATTATGTAGGTTAAGTTTGCATAGTTAAATACGTAGTCTTCATCTTCTTGAAATGAAAAGTTTTAGGAAGTTAGTTTCTGAATGAGTCGATGTATGATATAGGTCTTGCAAACCTGTTTCCTAATACAGGGAATCAAAGCAGTTGAATGGGGAATGCAGAACCATCAATGTTAACCTTCATTTCCAAGCTATGCAGCAGTATCCAACAATCACAACTTTGTCCTCTGAGGCATATTTCTCCTTTTCACGGTCTCTTAGGATTTCTGGTCTATTTTCCTTCAGATACATGAAGTTGCAAAAGTGTTTCAAGTCTAGTTTTGTTTCAACATCCGGATACGAGGGATCACACGAGACAGCAGCAGCACCACAACGACGCCCATGGAGGAGGCGATCGCCTTTGTGACCACCACCATGGGGGTCCCCGCCCACGGCATAGAGGGAGCATGGCGTGTTGGGAGAGACCCCAACCGAGAGCAGCCCCTAGTCATCCGCTTTAAAGATTCGCATGCTCGACTAGAGACACTCCAACGTCGAGCCGCTCTACGAGAGCATCCCACCCTATCCATGGATGAGGATTTGACACCACTACAGAGTGAGGAGCGACAAGTTCTTCTCCAGTAGCAGGATGTTGCCCGCAAGGAGGGGAAATGGGCCGTGGTCCGAGATGGTAGGTTGTTGACCGGCACCTGTTGGGCTCCCACCCGTGCCTCCTACGGGAACGAGGCCTATGAGACTCAGGTTTCCGAGACCCTAGTTTGCACCATTTGGAACTGTAATGGTACCTTATGGTCAGACCCAGGGAACTTCTCGGAATCTTACACAAGACGAGACATAGTCTTTTACACAGAGACACACTAGAACCCAGAGCGTCCACTACCGATAGTCAGTGGCTACACATGGGAGTCAGCCTTCAGGGATGAGACGAGGGATACAGGAGGAGTTCGAGGATTAGGCAGGGTCGCAGTATTGTACAGGTCTTCCCTCGCTGGAGCCATCTCCGTTGAGAGGAAGGACGCACACTCCCGATTCATGTGGATCCAGATCCGACACACGGCCACTCGTGACCTTTTCATATCATGCTAGCAGACATGGACCTAGACGGAGCAGGTATGACCAGGATCTCATTGGACCGACACGGGCCTGTTACACCATATGGACACGCGCTCCTTGACCTGGGCAGGATGCATGATCTCATCATCTACAATGGGCTTGACCTATGGCCCTCCTTAGGTGGTTTTACTTGCTTTCCACATGGGGGGGGCACTAGTGTAGTAGATTACATCATGGGATCCCCTACCTTCACCTCACGTATCACCGACTTCACCGTAGCACCACTCCCTCCAAGAGCTGATCACACCTACCTATTCTTCACCATCGCCACCTCACGCTTAGCCACACCACACACACCACATATGATGCACGACCTACCATGACATACACTTTGATCACAGCCTCTCCCCTGTCTACTTTGGACGCCTAAATAGACTCCTAACCTATATCGATCACATACCACTCATAGAGGACCGTGCTGCCGTGATTAGTCGCACACTCCACGTTGCCCTCCAAGTCTTTCCCCACACCACACGGTCCACTAGACCACCACCTCTTGGTTCTGTACCCTGCAACAACTGGTACGATGCGGAGTGCAAGGCTTCTCGTCGACAACTTCGACCAGGTGTCACCTCCCGAACATACCAGACACGGTACGCAAGTACCGACGTCTCGTACGTCGGAAGAAGCAGGCATTTCTTTGTCGAAATGAGGAGTTGCTGAACATTTTGTACAACAACTACTCTAAGGAATTTTGGCGGAGATTCCTTGAGCGTAGGTCTCCATCACCCCTCACCGACACGAGAGTTTGGCACACACATGCACGCCATCTTTATGATGTCCCACACCAGCCTACTCCAGATCTCATACACACACCTCGTCCCACCAGTTGCACGTTGTTCACCAGAGGGGGAGTCAAGGACGCAACATTGAAACTACACAATGGCCGAGCTAAGGACCACGAGGGGCTATGCACTGAGTTTATCGCATATGGGATCGACACGTTAGCCCCGATCCTAGCAAAGCTATTTAATGACGCTGTTTGCCTTGGCTTCCCCCACACTTGGACACTCAACACCATCACCCCCATCCACAAGGCAGGGGATCCCATGGACCCGAGTAACTACAAGACTATCATGATTGGACATGTGATGTCCAAGATCTATGCAACAGTATTGGATGCATCGGTCAGCCTGTTCGCAGAGATGAGAGGGCTCAGAGCAGAGGGTCAGGCCGCGAGACCATGGGACTATGGATCACATACTCACAGTCAGGAGTGTCATAGAGGAGGTCAGATCACGGAAGGAGAGGGTATATGCTGCTTTGTGGATTTTTGCAAAGCCTTTGACACAGTACCTCGAGCTCGACTCATCACACGCCTACAGGCACTGGGATTTGACCAGGAGATCATCTGGGCAGTCATGGCACTTTATGAGAGAGTCTCAGGCCGAGTTCGGACAGGCGCAATTTGGACAGATGAGATCTTGAGCACCATAGGGGTCAAACAGGGTTGTCCCTTATCACCAACCCTATTTGGCCTCTACATCGACGAGCTTGAGGCTTTCATGGGGGCTTTTAGAGACCGGTTTCTCACTTACCGGGATCATCAGCAGGATTCTTCTTTATGTAGATGACGTGGCACTCTTATCGTCCACACCCGAGGGGCTCCAGCGACACATGGATGCATTGCAGGCTTTTTGTTTATCCCATGATTTGGAGGTCAACCTTGGCAAGACCAAGGTCATGATCTTTAACACCTCTCGAGCAGCCATGCACCGGAAGCAGTTCACTTTCGGTGGGTTACCAGTTGAGATCGTATCCTCATACACTTACTTGGGGGTCATCTTTTTCGGCGCGATCTTCACGATGAGACCAACGATACAAGCTAGACTGAGTAGGGGATACGCCTCACTGGCTCGGCTAGAGAGACAGTGCTTCCACTCCCACTTCTAGGACCCTCGGACCAAGGCTCTTCTCTTCAACTCCTTGGTCTGACTAGCCGGTATGTATGGCAGCCCTTGTTAAAGACTTGACATGTCAGATATAGAGTGGACACGGGTGGAGCGCCTGCAGATGCTTATGCTCTTACGGATGACCCGAGGGAAACCATCTGTACCGCATCATATCATTTAGGCCGAGTTTGGTGCTTCTCCACTTAAGCTAGATGCAGCCTTTCAGACCATCACATATCTACACCGGGTTAGATCATATGGGGATTGCACATCAAGGAGACAGAGGTTGCCAAGGTTGGCTCTCGATTCCTCCATGAGGTTGGCAGCAGAGAGAGACGAGCAAGGCTGGTATGCACGGAGTCACAGATGGTTTGTGAGACTAGGGTGAGACTGGGGTTTCACATCGATACGATACCTCCTTTTCAATATAGTTTGGATGCCCCCTGGTACTCCCACCCACCATCTCGATCGGGCCACACACCAACCAGGTCATTCAAGAGAATCTCCTTCAGCTACACACCTTTAGGACCTGGTTGGAGCCGAGGGAGCTTCCAATGAAGCTGAGCTTCTACAGAGATCACTGTCTTCGTATTTCGGAGGAGGGATTCATCACACCACCGAGGTATATTGAGCTACACATGCCTCACTCACTACAGATCTCCATTGGACAGTTTCGGATATCATCACACCGCCTCCGCATAGAGAGCGGTAGAGCAGAGGGAATCCCTAGGGAGCATTGCATATGCACATTGTGCGACTGTCAAGAGATTGAGTCGGAGGAGCATTTTATTTTCAGGTGCCTAGTGTACTACGAGATTCGAGGTCGCTACCACTATCTCTTGAGAGACGGCTTTAGGCCCCTTTCCAGATCCCATGCCTACCTAGATCAGAGATGCCTCGTGGCCTTCATTCACGAGGGGGTCCGACACAGAGAGTACTTACTTAGGCGGCGGGGCCTGGCCACACCACTAGACACCTCTGAGAGCAAGATCATAGAGTTCTTCCCATCGAGTGATATTGATCGTCCAATCTCTAGCCGCAGACATGACAGAGACCCTGACCCGACGACTGCAGCACGACACACGAGGCACCAAGGGGACACACAGATCACTTTGGGGGACCTCCCATCATTGTTTAGACCCGGGACACGTCCCACGGGAGTCACGGTGGCTCTAATCTTGCGTCAAGTCTCCTTCAGGAGACTGAGACGCACGGCACCCCTTGACAGACGCCAGCGTCCCATCACCGGCTACGCACCAGCCAAGGCGACATGACATACGGAGGATTCAGCTCCGCTCCAGTCTTTTTTCTTTTCATTATCACACCCAGATGTATTTGACTATGTATGATCAGACTTAGGACTCAGCACGGGTGATGATGCTCGTTTAGTAGCTCCACCCTTACTGTGGTTTGTATCAGGTTTTTTTTCAGTCTCATAGACCCATCGGTCTTCCGAAGAGTCTAATAAAATTTCTTTCTTTCTTTCTCTTCGACAAAGGGCCCATTGTCACATCATTTTGTTTAGTCCATATTCCCTTATACTAAGAGACATAATTGAGTAGCTTGGGTGCATTTCCTTTGCAAGGCATCGTTCTTAAGGCATGTGAGGATTAGATAACATTGATGCCTAGTTATGGAGTTAATTGATGTCAGAGGAGTTGGCTTCAAACAGAGGACTGACAGTCCTGTAAGGACTCTTCTAGGCCTTTTTTAGTATGACACCTTTACTGGGTTTGCAATTGAGACGGGATGGCAAGTACATGGTGCCAAAAATTCATGGCACGGTCAAATAACTTCTTAAGAGTTTCAAACAGAAATTTGTCGGCCTTGAACTCAGGAGGACAGGTGGTACATTGTTTTTGAATTTTTGTTGTCAGGCCTGATATTGGGCAAATTATTTGGCATCTTATCTAGTGTGTGAAAAGTTGGACTGGTGGCTGTGATCTTTTATTATGGAGAATGGTTTTGAAGTCTGTTTTGAACTTTCTGATCTATTAAACAGTGTCGGACAACTATAGGAACATCAGGATCTCATTGAAAAGTTTAAAGAAAAATACAAGGGAATGAGATTTCTAATTGCTTGTAATATTGATATGGCTGGCAAGTGTAATCATTGACACCTTTGTCAAAAGCTATCGTTGAGTGGGAATGTCTTGGGATAACTGTGATTTAAATGTGGTTGAGCTGTCTGGTTCTCTTCGTTTAATAATTCGAAGGCACTTTTGGAGGCCTTTGTGAAAAGTCGAGTAGCAATGTTTGGGATGATTATGATTTAAATGGGTTTGAGCTGTTAGGTGGTTGTGTTCAACAATTTCATTGATTAGTATCCTGCCAGCTATGTGTATTGAGTATAATTATATGAATTTGGTAGTACACATCTCAAATTCAGTCCTGTTCAGCTTGATTTGTTGTGAATTTTTATTTGACTTGGATTTTGGAGGAACTTTTTGTCAGGAAAAATTCAGCTTCTAGATTTTCGTTTCCCCCACTTCTGGTGGGGGAGTCAGTACAACAGAAAGCATGAATGCATTCATTTGGAATGGACGGGCTTCAAGGAGCTATATAATGCATGGATTTATAAGAGTGACCACTATCAGAATCAAATTAAACAAGATCCTAAATAATCAAAAAATTAGCAGGAGTTCTATATCCTTGAAAACTCTGTAGGTGTAGAGAGGTTTCAAGAATTTCTCGTCTTATAGGGTCCATCTGAAGATTATGAAAGAATATTGTAGGCCATCTTTTGATGGTTCTAGTGATGCCCTATAGGCCATGGTATGTGCCTTGTAGGCATAAGTGGAGGCACTTATAGTGTTAGTGCCTTTTAGGCCACATAGGACATTTAGTCCTATGTGACACCTAGGACACTTAGTCCTAGGTCTAGGTACAAGTACTATGTACTTGTGCATTTTCTATCTATCTAAGATTGACGTGACTTCTCTATCGACTCGTCTTGTACCTGCACTCTCTCTCTCTCTCTTCGTTTCGTATCTACAGTGGTATCAGAGCAGGTATTGCTCTAGCCTTCCAGCTCTCCTCAGCCCGGAGTCCTCCATTGCTCATTGGGAGTTTTCTGCCCTGCTGGTCGATATATTCCCAGCCTGTTGGAGGCCCTTCAGCGCTATCTGCTCTGTACTCTGCGTAGTTGCCGTACTGCACGTCCGTGCACATCCGGTACCTGCGCGTTGCTGTGCTGTACTGCATGTCCGTGCACTTCGTCGTACCTTCACTGGTACCTACGCCGTAACTGTGCTGTCGCTGTCCGTACTGCACGTAGCCGTACCTGCGCATTGCATCGCTGTACTGAAATCGTGTATCGTCGTACTCTGCGTCGTACCTTCAGTCGCACTCTGTGCCGTACCTTCCGTACGTATACCGTACACTGCGTCGTACTTGCAGTGCTATCTGCTCCGTACTCTGCGTCATCGTCGTACCTTTAGTTCATCGTACGTCGTACGTTCAGTTCGTCGTACGTCGTACCTTCAGTACTTGCGTAGGAACACCGTGCAAGGTACTTGCACCGTACCTACAGATCAGTCGTCAACAACTTGTACCAGTTTCCCATACACGCGTACCTTTAGTAGCTGATCGTACAGCTTGTACTTGATCTGGGTATTCCGTACAGTTTCACCACAAGACATTGGCAAATTTGGGGCTTTCATTTCCTTTCACCTCCTTTGATTGCAATTTCTTGCAAGAATATTGGAGTTTTGGGATTTGTTCTGCAATTTCTTGTTTAGATTGCAGTACATTGGGTCAGATTGCAGGACATTAAGTTACATTTGCAGGACATTGAGTCAGATTTGCATACATTGGGTCACATTTGCAAAAATTTCAGCAAAATTTGGGGCTTTTCTGAATTTGCCCTCTTTTTGGCCTATTTGCTCTCAATAAATTTGGGGCTTTTGCTAAATTTGTTGTTTTTGCAGTGAACATTGCCTGTCACAATCACATTTGGGTCAGATATGCATTTGCCCTTTGATTTGGGTCAGAAATTTGCAGATATTTGCTATCATTTTTGGGACAGCCAGCTTTTTGCAGTGATAGCCTTGAGGCTTTTTGGGTTTTCAGGTCTTTTACAGGCTATCACAGTTGCTATGGCTGGGAACAATCAAGGTTTTTTTGGAGTTCTTCGTGAAGATGATAAGTTGGATGGCACCAACTATCCGATGTGGTCTTATCTCATGAAAAATTTTCTTGTTGCAAAGCATTTGTGGAATATTGTTTCTGGGGCTGATCTAAGGCCAGCCAATGCTACAGTGGTTGTTTCTACTGCTGGTCCTTCTGCAGGTGGTACTCCTCCTGATGCCTCTTCCTCTAGCACTCGTGCTGTTGCTCTTCCAACTCAAGAACAGTCAAGATGGGATGCAAGAGATGCAAATGCACATTCATGCATTGCTTTATCATGGAAGAGAATCATTATTCCACACATCCGGTCTTGCAGGACAGCAAAGGATGCTTGGTATAAATTGGCCTCTCTATATCAGATTCGCAATGAAGCTCGTGTTGCATATTTGAGAAGGCAATTACAGGAAGTGAATATGAATGAAGGTGAGTCAATGGATGCATATTTGATAAAGGTCAAGGACCTCATGGAATAGCTTGCTAACATTGATGAGGTGGTGCCAAATTCACAGCTTGTCAGTTCTATATTGAATGGACTGCCAGATACATATCAAGGGTTTGCTACAACCCTTCGATTAGTGGCCATGGGTACCACTATTCTTTCGATCAGCTGGTTACTTTGCTTTTGCAGGAAGAGCAAAGTAGAGCTAACAGACAAGCCATTATTCCTTATCATGCATTTGCTTCACAGCAGACATGAAGAGGCAAGGCTTCCAAGCCTATGGGCAAGCCAAAATCTGCGCACAGCAGCTGCAATTCCTCTACGCATAGCAGCTGCAATTCCTCCCATGCATCTAAAAATACAGCAGATAAGGGAAAGAAGAAAAGATGCAACTATTGTTGCAAGCCTGGACATGACATTTCAGAATGCAGGAAGCGCATTGCTTCGGAGAAAAAGAAAGCAGGATTGACAATTAATGCCTCACATGCCATTGAATCCCATGAGCCAGCAGATGCTTCACATGCACATGCTCTGCAGGATGATTGGGCATGGGCTGTTCATTGCTCATTTGATCCCTCCAAAGCTGATGCACTATATGGTGCTAATGATGCTGAGTCCTGGTACTTTGATAGTGGTGCTTCCAAGCATGTCACATCTTGCAGACAGTTGTTTCATTCTCTAGCTGATGCACCTCGAGGGGGGACTATTACATGTGCCAATAATGCTTCATATGCTGTAAAAGGAGTTGGAGATGTGCAGCTCACATCCATTTCCAGCCATCCTGTCTCTCTGACAAATGTTCTTTTTGTACCTGGCATTGAAGTCAACTTGATTTCAATCTCAGCAATTGCTACTTCAGGTTTCAGAGTAATTTTTGATGGCTACAGATGCCTAGTATATGATCTTCGTGATGACAATGCCATAGTTCTCACTGGCACTTTGCAAAAAGGGCTTTATCACCTTGATCATCATTCAGCTGCACTTTCTATTGAAGCATTGGCTATTTCAGATTCACAGCTTGCTGAAACTCATCTTTGGCATGAGAGAATGGGCCATCTCAATTATAGAGCTCTTGCAAAGCTACATTCACAGCAGATGGCAAATGATGTACCTCAGACTCACACAGTTTCCAAACATGTGTGTGAGGGTTGTCTTTTGGGTAAGATGCATCGATTTCCTTTTCAAAAAAATTGTCCAAAACTCTCACAAAGGAAATTGGAGCTAGTACACAGTGATGTTTGTGGCCCAATGAGGACAAATGCCATTGGAGGATACAAGTATTTCATGACTCTCATTGATGATTTCACAAGGTATTGCTGGGTATATCCTTTAAAGGCCAAATCTGAAGTTTTCTTATGCTTTCAGAGATGGCTGAATAGGGTTGAGAATGAATCAGGATGCAAGCTTGTCACCCTCAACACAGATAGGGGGGGACTCGTATATGTCAAAGGAGTTTGATGCATTTCTATCCTCACGAGGCATTATTCACTCATGCACTACTCCTTACACTCCTCAGCAGAATCCTGGTTCTGAAAGAAAAAACAGGTCCACAATGGAGATGGCCAGATGCATGCTTAAGGCCAAGTCTTTGCCCAATAAATTTTGGCTTGATGCAGTAATGTGTGCCAACTATGTGCTGAATAGATCACCTACACGAGCATTAAAGACTATCACACCTTATGAAGCATGGAAAGGCAGGAAGCCTTCACTTTCACACATGAAAGTTTTTGGGTCTCTTGCATATGTTCATGTACCATCTCAGTTGAGACATAAGCTTGATGACAAGGCAATCAAATGCATATTCATTGGTTACAACCAAGAGAGCAAAGGATATCAGTTATATCAACCAAATACTGGGAAGATTATTGTCAGTAGAGATGTGATCTTTGCTGAACATTCAGCTTCTTTTGTGGACTGCAAAGCAAAGCCAGATATTGACATGTTTGATGCCTTTGAATCTTGGTTACCTTTTCAGTTTGAGGATTGCAAGCCAATCTCTACTCCAGTGGACCCTGGCTTCAAATTCTCAACTCATGATGGGAGCCCACCATGTCATATCACTCTTTATCAGCAGGCTATTGGATGCCTTATTTATTTATGTCATACCAGACCTGACTTGCAGTACCTGACTTGCAGTATGCAGTATCTCAGCTCAACAGATTCATGCACGTGCCCAGTTCACAACATTGGCAGGCAGTGAAGAGAGTCTTCAGATATCTCAGAGGCACTCAGGATTTAGCCCTCTTCTACGGTGATCAGGGTTCACTTACCATGCATGCTTACACGGATAGTGACTGGGCAGGATGTTCCGACACCAAAGTGTCACATACTGGCAATTGTTTTTTGCTTTGCAATTCATGTATTTCTTTGCTCAGTAAGAAGCAACCGACAGTTGCCACATCTAGCTGTGAGGCTGAGTATAGGGCAGCTTTCATCGCTACAGTAGAGTGTGTTTGGCTTCGACAGTTACTTACAGATCTTGGTATTTGCCAGACATCCTCCACTATTGTCTACACTGACAGCCAGAGTGCTTTGGCTATTGCGCGTAACCCAGTGTTTCATGCGCGTACCAAGCATATTGAAGTTCACTATCATTATGTTCGGGAGCAGTTGTCAGCAGGAGACATAGAGTTGTCCTATCTTCCCACAGAGGACAACATCACAGATATGTTTACAAAGGCACTTCCTCGTCCCAAGTTCGAATTCTTCCGACAAGCTTTACACTTGGTTCCCTTTGTTACATGATCTAACATTCCTTGTACATTCATAGGTGGCTATATCCTTTTGGATGAACATGTGCCACCATGACCAGAAACTACCAGGTATTCTGAGACGTTTCCAGAGTACTTCAGCCCATCCCATGGAGGGGGGTTTGTAGGCCATCTTCTGATGGTTCTAGTGATGCCCTATAGGCCATGGTATGTGCCTTGTAGGCATAAGTGGAGGCACTTATAGTGTTAGTGCCTTTTAGGCCACATAGGACATTTAGTCCTATGTGACACCTAGGACACTTAGTCCTAGGTCTAGGCACAAGTACTATGTACTTGTGCATTTTCTATCTATCTAAGATTGACGTGACTTCTCTATCGACTCGTCTTGTACCTGCACTCTCTCTCTCTCTCTTCGTTTTGTATCTACAAATATATCCATAGCTATTAATTTATCAACATCAATGCCATTTTTAGCCGTCTCTATAGTGGCATCATGTAAGTTTTATTTGCATCGGCACTATTTTAATCCAGACCAGGTTTCCTAACCTACTACTTCCAATCATTGGTGTGAGTGGAGTCTCAAATTATGACCAGAAAAGTCTAGGCATTTTAATATGGAGAAGCATCTGGAAATGAAAATCATTTCTCATTGCCAATTGTATAGTTATGTTTACCTTGGATAGATTTGGTTGATTTAATTATTGTAGTATTCTATTTGCTTGTGTTGTCATAGTTTTCTTAAAATCACAAGGCAGCAGTTTTTCATCATTACAGACATGAAAATCACTTCTCATTGCTGATTGTACCGTTTGGTTTGGAGAAATCATGCAAAGGCTTGACAACGTTTCTCTTTATCTTCGTAATCCAACTCGTGTGGATGCCAAAAGTGATTCCTGTCATACCAGAAATGTTGCATCTACTTCTAGACTAATTTATCAGTTTCTTGTGATTCCCTTGTTATAAACATTGCTTCTACTTCTAGACTGATACATCATTTTTTTCTTGTGATTCTTCTTGCTCCTCAAATCGGATAATTTTCACTTATAGAGACTATATTAGAGTTTAGAGGCACAAAATTTTAACTTTTGTCTTCTAAGGATACATGCCTATTAAAAGACATATCAAAAGGAGTCTCAACTATTTGCTATCCAAGTAGAAGAATCTTTAGGGGTCCAATGTCTCTTATCACTTTGAAAATCAATAGTTTTGAATCTAGTTGCTTCAAAACTAAGAAAGAAAAGTTCCTTTTGTTCGAACCTCTGATTCTAGTAGCTTTCTATCTTTAGAGGAGGAGATATCCTTGCATAAATTCCAACAAAAGTTTGTGATCTCTTATGTAGACAAATGCTCAAATGATTTTGAGCTAGTTTTATTTGCAATCTCTACTAGGAGAGTTACCTCTGTAGCAAAGATGCATGCTAGTTGTTTTATACATCATTTGGAACATCAAAGCTTTTGTAAGTCTTTTGGGTTCATTTGCAACTCAAGTCTTCTTTATCTTTGTGAAGCTTGGAAGTTTCGTAAAAGTCGTAAGAAACCTAGATTCATTGCAGCGGCTTGTGAGTTTTCTCTAACTATCTAAATGATGTCTCAAAGTGGTTGAGTTATTGCTTCAAGGCCATATTACCAATTGTCCATGAACTTGGGAAAATTTTATTAAGAGAGGTTGATGTTCCAGTAGATTTAAGTTGAATTTTGAATGATTCAATGGGAGTTATACTAGTCGTAAAGTTTTTTAACTCCTTTCTAAGTGTAAAATTGACTGTTCTACAATCTTTCTAGGTTTAGAAGTTTTTAATTACAGATATGAAAAATACATATGCATAATTTTAGTCATCCTTGCATTTTGATTTTTGTTGGATGAATCTAAAAAGCAAGACCATGGTTTTGCAAAACTTAGGTGCACAAAAATTGTAGACGGTGAAGATGTCCTCTGTTGGTTAACTTTCATTTAGATAAAAGGTTCATAACTCTAGGAGACTTCTTATTTCAACAAAACAGTGGTATTCCAATGGGCACTAATTGTGCTATTTTCTTAGTAAACTTCTATCTTTTTAATTATGAATTAGAGTTTATGCCATGATTGATCGCTCGTGAGACTTGTCCAATTGTTCTTCAAAAACTTAGTCAAGTAAGGAAATTCATAGATGACTTAGTTGCCCCAGACATTCCAAACTTTAAAGGTTTTATGTACAAAGATCCAAACTTATTTGGTGGAAGAATTTATTCTCCAAAGTTTTTTGTACTTGTTACTCAATCTTCTTTAGGTCTAGAAGTTGATATCTACGATAAACGACAATGATGTTGCGAATGCCTCACATTACTCAAACACCTTTGATAAATTATATAGGTTCTTTCGTCTTTGCATAAGTAAGAGTGCATTCTTCTCTCAATTTAGTAATTAATCCTTTATTCTTAGAAAGGGCTATAATAATGAAGGAACTCTACTCTGTCCTACATTGTAGTTATTATATCTTTGGAATTTTTTCTTGGGGTATGTTTAGGATCCTTGACTGGAGGATCAAAGTCCAAAGTTTGGAGCTTTAAAGCCTATTTTCTTTGTAGTTCTTTTTTTGGAGTCCATCTATTCCTAGGTATCTGTTTAGATTATTTGAGTTTACTTTTGCACTACACACACACACACACACACACCTCTCTCCCCTCCCCACACACATACATACATATATACATACATACGTACATATGTATGTATGTATGTAGTGTGCATGTTTGTAGTTATTTGGAACATCAACAGTTTATAAAAATGGTGAAGCATGCAGTCAAGCCTTTACTAGTGAAGATATGGATGTAGCTTTGACACTCTTTTGTCACAAGGATGCAGTATGTGACTAAGCAGTATGGCCGCCAATATTTAGGGGATCAAAGACTAAATGTCACAATTGCGAAACGAAAAATGCAGTAATACTCAAAATTGTGTCAGCTACGGCCATTACAACATGGTGAGATGCTTGATCTTCTTGTAGCTAGAACCTTCATAAGACAAAATGATTGGTGCAAGCTTCTAAAATGGCAAATTTTTGTAAGACAAAAAGCTTTTCAAGATAAGGGTTCCTCATCAAAAATCTTCTTTAAAAGTCTGCACACTTCTAGACAGAAACAATACATTGCTCACGTAAAAAGATTGGATGGGACTTGGACAATGGATACATTTGAACTTGAAACAGAATGCTTGAACCATTTCAGCCAACTGTTTGCAGCACCATTGCCACATACTCAATCACAAAATAAAGCCAAGAATCTCTTTTTGAATAGTGTAATGCATAGTGTTTCTCCAAGATGCTCTCAATATGAATATGCCTTTTCTTCAGAGTGAGCTAGATGATGCTTAGAATTCTTTGGGTGCATGAAAATCCCTAGGTTGGGATGGGCTTAGAATGGAATTCTTTTATGCATATTTGGGTTAACTGAAGGGTCCGATTTTTCAAATGATTAACCATTATTGGGAGATTCAGCTCCTCCCACCCTCATGGTGCATGAAAATCCCTAGGTTGGGATGGGCTTACAATGGAATTCTTTTATGCATACTTGGGTTAACTGAAGGGTCCGATTTTTCAAATGATTAACCATTGTTGGGAGATTCAGCTCCTCCCACCCTCATGAAAAGAGGGACTAGTAAAGTTGGTCCTGAAGAAACAAATGTGCGAAACCATGTCTGATTGGAGACCTTTCACTTTAATGCCTGCTATATACAAGCTCATAAAAAAATTTGGTCAATTGATTGAAAGGGGTTCTTCATACAGGTCTACATCCAGGCCAGTATGGTTTTGTGCCACGAAGGAAGATACATATAGGCATCGAATATGTCAAATATACAAATCAAGATGTGCTAATTATGTAGTTTGATATTGCTAAGGCTTTGATACTATGGAATGGGACTTCATTGCTCAGGTAACGCACAAATTGGGTTTTGGTTCAAGAATGTTAAATGCTACCTTTTGGTTATATCAAAATTGTTATGCTCGCTACATGTTTGGTGGTGATCTCTCCCGCCCTTGGATTTGGGTAGATCAGTGAGGCAAGGATGCCCCCTCAATGCTTTATTGTATGCCATTACTACCAATCCATTATTATTATACATGGACAAACTTACAGTTGAGGGAAACACTTTGTGGCTCAAGCATATGCAAATGACTCGTTTTTCTTCCTGTGTAACACTCAGTCGGACACATGCTTTATCATGGATACATTGGAATTATATGGGCTAGCTGTTAGGCTACATTTCAATTTTCAAAGTCTAAGATCTTACCTTTGACTGCAAAAGATTGGCATGAGGTGGGTAGGCCTGCAAAGAGCCCCTATTTGTTGTCCCCTTACAAAAGCGATCGCCCAAACCATCCTCCCTCCCCTTAACCCATGCTTAACCCTCTTCCCATGTGCACGTTCCCCAAATTAGTCCCCAAATGGCATTCAAGAGGTGGGCTCTTTTGGGCGAGTTTTGATCTCCCCCCCCCTCTCTAGGTGGTCTACACTCTTTTCCTGGTCCATTGTTCTTGTCCAGCATGTTTCTCCATACATCTTTTGAATATGGGATTTCCCTCTCTTGCAACTGTCCTCTGCCGTTGTTTCTCTGCCCTCTCTTGCTTTGGCCCCTCCTTTGCTCATTTTGGCTACAGCAGCTCCTCTCTCTCTCTCTCTCTCTCTCTCTCTCTCTCTCTCTCTCTCTCTCTCTCTCTCTCTAGCAGTAGCTCTTTCCTACCTGCTCCCTCTATCTCTCTCTGTCTCACTCACTCACTCTCCCCCCTCTCCCTCTCCTTTGCCTCTATTGGAGCTGCTCTCTTCATCCAAGCTACACCACCCTATGTGGGAGTCCCATTCTTGCTATTGTAACCTCTGCAAGTATGGTGAGGAAGAGGGCTACAAGACCATGCAATGTTATGACCTCTTGTGTCTTCCACAACACCAGAAATGCATTAGATGATTGGATCCCTTGCACCTATAGCTTGAATGACTTGATAGTCATGAAAGAATCAACCAAAGTTCCACATAAGCTTCCCAAGAGCAAGAGAGGTGATATCTTGCATGAGTGGAAGCACCGCATCTTGAAGTTCAAGTCCATGTCCATAAAAAATACTCTTTTTACAGTAAGCAGAGCAGCGTGAAATTTTACTTTCATCAAGCCACTCGTCATAATCTTAGACATTTATCTTCAAAAAGATCCAATGGTGCTTTGTTCTAGGATGATTACTTTTTTATAATAAAAAAGTGCTTTGACTATTCATGAAGAAAGAGTCTTTGTTTAATGGTGCAATGGAGCAATAATGTACTTTCATTACTATGATATCATCAACTTCTTGAGAAATAGGTTCAACCATAGGCTGAACTGAGGCATCACCCACTAGGGTATCTTGTTGCAAATTCAGATTTTCCACTAGCATATCAGGTGCAATGTCAAAAGAAATGGTGAACAGACCATTAGAGGGTTTAGAAGGACCCTGATTTTTCTCAAAACCAACAAAGGCCATATCTGCATTTTTAGCAAATCTAACATCCTGACTAGTGATAACCTTCCTGGTCACGGGATTATAAAGTCTATACCCCTTGCTTTCATTGCTATACCCAATAAAGATGCTTTTTTCTACCTTGTCATCAAGTTTGCCACGCAATTCTTGAGGCACATGTCCATTTGCTACACAACCAAATGTACAAAAATAGCGGGCTTACGAACAAACCATGCTTTGATAAATTATCATGATATTAAGAATCATCATGGGACACCTATTCAGAATATGATTCAAGCACATGATATGGGTTCCATTCCGAAATTTGGGTGGCAACTCTCTTGCTTTTAGCATACATCTCCCCATCCTCAAACATGATCGATTTTTCCATTCACCCTTCCTATTTTGATGAGGAGTATACTTCACTATAAATTGATGTGTAATGCTCTTCTTGGTAAAAAATTATTACAATGCCTTAGATAGATAATTCCCCCCACAATCTAAACGAAGGGTCCATAACCGGCATTCAGATTGATTTTCAACCAAGGCGGCAAAGTGTTTGACCACATTGCAAACTTCAGACTTTTGCCTAAGAGCAAAGACCCAAGTAAAACATGTAAAGTCATCCATGAATGTAACATAATAAAGATGACCCCCAAGAGACGCAACGCGCATGGGTCCACAAACATTAGTATGGATGAGCTGTAATTTACATGTAGCCCGGACTGCACGATCCTTAGGAAAGGAAGAAGGATGCATTTTACCTAAAACATGACCCTCACATATTTTTTTGGGAGGGGTCACCAACCGAGGCAAGGTATCAACCATATTAAGCTTCTACCAATAGCAGCATGTCGCTGTAATGTACATGTCCAAACCTAACATGCCATAACTCTACATCTTGTATGGAAAAGGCAAAAGCCACAAAAGTTGAACATGCTCTCATATGCATCAAGCTGAAATAACCCATGACATAATGTATCGGTGAAAAACATGGCATAGTCTCTCTCCCAGTCACAAACCGTACACCGATTGAGGATAACCCGATAACCTCTTCAAGAGAAAAAGAGACAAAAAGTAAATTCTTCTTAATCCTAGGGACTACAAAACAAAGATATGAACCATCCACGGATGCGAGTGAAAGTTCTCTAGAACCTTTTACTAGATAAGAAGAATCGCTAGCACAAGTAATTGACTTGCCAGCCGATGCAATGGATAACTTATCAAAGAAAGATTTATGTGAAGTATATGGCAACAAGCACCGCTATCAAAGTACCATGTCTCAGCCACCGTGGGCATTTAGAAACCCAGTATAGCTGCTTATGCTTGGGCACTGATGATGACATAAGCATTGATTTGCTTGCTAGGTCTGTCTACCTTTTGCTTTTTTAAAATTTTGTTAGCTCATTTTTATTCTCTTTCGTTTTCTCTTTTATTTTCATTCTAGAACAATGAAAATCTAAACTTGCATAGTTGGATATATTCTAGTCTTACAAAGGTGTATATGTATACACTCAGTCATCTGATTCATGCTGATTCATGCTGAAAATGCATGACTACCAAGAAACAAGTAAAGAAGGCCCAAGCATGCTCAACAAAATGAGCAAAAGCATCATCTGAACCTGCATGATGCGTTGAGCCTTAAATTTCCATACCAAACTCTTTCTTCTAAGCCTCTTGGGGCATTCACCGATGTGATGACCAGGCTTTTTGCAATAACGGCACTTGCCTTTCTTGAAAGGTGTTAAGGCATCCTTTTTATCTTTCCCACCTGCATGTGCATATCCAGAACCATTACTAGTTGGTGCGATGGGATCATCAGCTGCATGGGTGGGATGTCGGTTATGTCGTGCCTTGCAAATAATAGTGATGGCCTTTGTAGCAATGGCAACAAACCAGCAATAACCCTGAGGGGAGGACTACCCATGAGGCATACATATGCGATGAAAGCATCCATCCTGAGTGCTATAAACCCGGCATGTGTAGACAGGCAGAAGATATTTTTCTCATCTTCGAACAAGTCTTGGCAAATTATGCGCAGAGTTTTGGTCCCTATGGAATGTTCCCATTTGATTGTTGGATGAGCAAATATGATCTTGATTTGGAGTTGCTTCCATTGGATAAGCACGCGTGCGTTGAGGTGATCTTCCACTTGTAGAGCAAGATACACCACCGTTGTGCATTGTAGTGGGGCTTCATTGATGTTGTCTTCCAATGCCTCATTGTTGTGCTCATTGTTGTGCACTAGCAATTGGAGTTCAAGCTTGGAGATGATTATCTTTTTGGAGTGCATCTCATTCATTTTTTCTTTGTATTTCTGGTAGATGATTGTATATGCCTCCTTAAGCTTTCTCATTTGCAAGGTGACCTTTGCCTGTAGAGGAATGTCTTCAGTGGTATTGGACCATTGGTCCAAGACTTGTGCTTGTGAAGTGCTAGCCTCTTGAGCAGTAGCAAGTTGGTCTTTTAAGATTCTACATTCTCTTGTAAGCTCGTCAATACTGAAGGCACGTACTGCCAAAGATTGTTTCATGTCTTCAAGCTTGTCTTTGCAATCATGGAGCTCTTCTTGTTGGTGAATTAGAGTGAGCTTGTGCCACTACCTCCATCTGCTGAGCATGTGTAGATGTCAAGGAGTTATAGTAAGTCTGTAGGATTGCCGTTGCTTGTACTACTGCTGTTGCTGAGTTTGACTTTGATCTATCTGTGCCCGAAGTGCCTTGACCTCTATGGCGATTGCATGGAATTAGTCTTCGATTTTTGTTGCAGTCTGTCTGTCCAATTCTCTTGCATATTCTCCCTTGGCCAAGCTAGTGAATAGTTCTAACATTTGGATCATTTTGCTAGCTTGATGTTGGAGAATGACAAACGGTGATGAGGACTGGAGATACTGCTGATACAAGTGGTGCCCATATAGCCATCCCAATGATTTTGTAGTAACTGGGGGAGGTTGTTCCAATGGTATTTTAGTCCCTTGTGTACAATAGTCATACTATTGATCTGGCACTAGCTCCCCTTGTGGCTCATCGACTGGCTTGGCGTCGATGGGCGGTTCTAGTAATGATGTAGCCTTTTGGTGCCGATCTTTCCTCAAGCTCTGGTGCCGATCTTTCCTCAGGCTCTGATTGCTGCTATTGTTGGAGATATATTGGTTGCAATTGTGCACTGAGTTGTAGCATCTCGTGGGGCAATTCCTCAATCTCGACCTCCAAAATAGGTATTTCTTCTAAGACATTTGCACTTGTCAATGTGATAGTAGGAGAAGTTGGTGACGGCTCCCATATTGGTGAGAATGGTATGTCCAACTCCTCAATTGGTTTTGGTGACTGGGCCAAAGTCATTTCTCTTTCTTGTAGCTCTTTTTTTATGATTATAGCAAATAAGTGTGGAATTTTACATTTTTGGCTTGATGAACCATCTAGTTTCTTTGTAAAGAAGATGACTAAGTGCTGGATCCAGTCTCGGCTTCCTACTCAGCAAAACAAATGTGCAGAGTGGAAGGGATTCATTCTTGCTGCACTTAACCCCCATGATTATGGATAGGAATTGTGTTGCTTCCCTAAGGCGACAATAAAGAATGGTGCAAAGTAATATGCCATCCCTATGGAATAGTGTGCCCTTAGCAAGGAGAGGCTGTACTTCGAGAAACTTTGCATCGACAAGCCGTTAGGGTATTTGGCACCGTGTGTTGTTAGTGAGAAAGCCCTTTGAATGACTGTACTGTCGAGGATAATGTTAGTACCGTACTTGCCCACTTATGCATTGCTAGAGTGGTAAGGATGGAGAAAGTCCCTGATGTATGTGGTCATTGTAGGACTGTCCTCCAAGGATTTTAAGCTCTCATGCAAAGTGCCTAGACCCCTTTGCTCTAAGTAAGATGTTGCTTCTTGCGAAAGAGCATAAGTCGATGTAGGTGGCCAAACAAGTTCCAGTGATTGGGCCTCGTCAATGGTTGTGTAGGTCGATGGTGATTGGTGTGGCATTTGTTCTTCTTGGTCATGCATTGAATCCTCTTCGGAGCTATCGCTCTTCACCACAAATGCCTATGGTCGCCGTGGTTGAGAGGATGTAGATGGCTGCGAACTCTGGAGGGGGTCTCGTGGTTGAGGCAGTGGGCTCTTTCGGCACATCCTTTTTAGTTGCAGCATCTTTTCTAAACCTACATCCATGTGCATGTGGTGTACCATTGATCATTAGATTGGTTGGCATGCAGGTATGACCTTTTTGTGTTTGTGAGAGATCTTATTTTTATACATGCTTTGAAAGTGTGGCACAATTATTCATGCAATCATCTATGTGTCTAAGCGAAAGCGTGTGAGTGCACGTGACCTAGTAGCTAGGTAGGGACTAACTATGTGCTTTTTTTGTTCCTGGGATTTCATAGGGCAGCTAGGACTCAAGCATCACTTCTGAGCCCTAGGTTAAAATCGATTGATGCTACCTATATGTGCGAAGATGTACATATGCAAGTGAGTGCTCGTGATACAATCTAATCCTAACTAAGGAAGACTTGGTTTCCCAAATCTTCGTTTTTGTCGGGGATGGCTTGTGTGTTGAAGTAGTAGCACTTCCATCGGCTCCCATTTATTGTTGTGTTGAATTAGACTCCATCCAATGTTTCTAGCAGTGCAGCTCCGATGGCATTCATCTTTCTTACTCGGTAGGGTCCTTAACCTAGATAATTCAGTTTCCCCTTGTGTACTTTGGCATTGTATAACAAGACCAAGCCACCTTCCTTGATGTCTTTAGCTTTAAGATTTCTATCAAACCATGCCTCTCTTCTGTGTTTTTCTATTGTTATGGCATGGTAGGTGACTAGTCTTGTCTCTGTATGCTTCTCCAATTGATAGAGTTTTTCTTTCATGGATTCATGGTCTCCCATGCATTCCTGTACTGCTATGCATAGGCTTCGTATTACAAATTCTAGTGGGACCACAGCTTCAAGGCCGTACACCAATTGAAAAGATGTGTTTCCTGTACTTACCTTGAGTGTGGTTCTATATGCCCATAAGACTGCATTCAGTTTATCTGCCCAATCAGAACGTTGTGGTTCTACTACCTTAGTGAGGATAATGCATAATATTTTGTTGGTGGATTCGACGTGTCATTCCCTTGGGGGTAGTAGGGTGTGCTTTTTCTAAAGATTACCATAAAGCCAGACAAGAGTTCTTGGATTACCTCATTGACAAAATGTGTGCCTCTATCCGACACAATTTCAATGGGGCATCCGAATCAGGTGATCACATTTTCGTATAAGAATCTTGCTGTGCTTCTAGCATCTGCCTTTCTGGCTACTTTAGCTTCAGTCCATTTTGTAAAGTAATCACTGGCCACAATGATGTAGTGTGCCTGTGTTTGCTTTGGTGCTGGATGGATGGGACCCACATAGTCAATCCCCCATTTTTCAAATGGTTTTTATGCAACAACTATTGTTAGGGGATTAAAGTCTTTATGTTGTGGTTTAGTAGTCCATTGGCATATATCACAGCCTTTTACATATTCATAGGCATCTGCCCATAGTGTTGGCCACCAGTAGCCTACGAGGAGAACTTTTCTTACTGTGGCTTCCCCTTGGAAGTGTCCTCCTGCAATGCCTTCATGGACTTCACTTAAGATTGGCATGATCTCATGAGGCATTACACATCTTCTTAATACCTGGTCCTTGCCCATCTTGTATAGTTGTCCTGCAATGTGTTGATAGGGTGCAGCCTTTAGAATCAGTTTTCTGGCATCTACTGCTTTTATTTCAGGGGGTCGTCTTCCTGCCATTAAGTACCCAATGATATCTCCATACCACTCTGGAACAACATCTATTTAAAATAGTGTGGCATCTAGTAAGTCGTCTTCTACTCCAGTGGCTTGTTCTCCCGACTTGACACGAGACGTGATCGACAATGTAGTGTTGAGCACCTTTATGGACCACAATTTTGAAGTTGAATTCTTACAGTAAGAGGAGCCATCTCGTTATTCTCCCTGTTGTACACGGATGGTTCACAAGATAAAGCAATGCTTGATGGTCGGTGTAGAAGACAAAATCATTTGCCAGTAGATAGTGCCGAAATTTCTTTACACTATACACCATTACTAGGGCTTCTGTTTCTGTGGTGGTATAGTTGATCTTTGCATCATTGAGTTGTTGACTAGCAAAGTAGAATGGGTAGCCTTTCTTATGTTCACCAGGTTGACAAAGCACACTCCCAATTGCATACTTGGATCCATCAGTATGAACATAAAAATCAATATCCCAATTGGGAGATATAAGGATGGGTGTTGTGATTAGGCGCCACTTTAAAAGCTCAAAGGCTTGGTCGCACTCTCTGTCCATAAGAATTCCACTAATAATTTGTAAAGTGATCTAGCTATCATGGCATATCAGAATCTTCTATAATAGCCGGCATGTCCCATAAAGACCTGTACAACTTTGGAATTTGTAGGAGGAGGCAATTCCATGATGATTTTGATTCTGTCCATGTCAGTTGCAATCCCATGTTGAGAGACGATGTGTTCCAAAACAACTCTATGGGTGACCATGAACTAGCATTTTGTTGGATTTAGGGAGATGCTATACTCCCTGCATTTGATTAGTACTGCTTCAAGACATTTAAAGTGGTCTTTTTTGTTTGAATGGATGCACAAATCATCCAAGAACACTTGTAAAAACTTATTTAGAAATTACTTGAAAGCTGTGAACATGACTCGCTGGAATGTGGTCAGGGCATTACAAAGGCCGAATGGCATGACTCTATATGCAAAAATACCCCATTCTGTAGCAAATGCTATTTTTGATTAGTCTTTAGGAGCAATTTGCACTTGGTTATAGCCACTGAAGCCATCCAAGAAGCTATATATTTTGGAAGTTGCCACCTTTTCCAACACTGTTTTTGTTAAGGGTAGGGGATAGTGATCCCTAATTGTGGTGGCATTCACATTCTTTAAGTTTATGCATATTTTGAGCTTCTTGTTGCGCTTAGGTACAATGACAATGGGTGAAACCCAATCAGTGTGCTCTATCTTGTAGATAAATCCGACATCTAAGAGTTTTTCTAGCTCATCATAAACCATGGTGCCATAGGATTTGTGCGATAAGCTCCACATACCTTAGGGTGAGCACCTTCCCTTATAGGTATCATGTGTGATGGAGAGTGTGAGGGAGAGATAGAGTAGGGAGTAGAGAGACACACTCACGGTAGTCACACACCAGTGGGTGGGGATAAAGGAATGAGTGGTACCTCCCCAAGTACACACACTAGTATATATATGGATAAGACTAGGGCCACTAAGTACCTAAGTACAATGTGTACTTAGTGTACTTAGTAGTACTAGATTAATACTGTTACAAGGGTGGCCAGTGCCTTTACCCCAACAACCTCCCACTTAAAGGCAGTGTGCCCATAAGAGAGAGTAAAAGAAAAAACAGCAATATACATCATCATGTACAGGACCAGTTGGTCTGCTTATCCAATACCCATAAGCCGTCTGCAGTGTGCAAACCGCTCAGCAGCCAATCCTTTTGTCAACAGATCTGCTGGATTGTCATCAGTGTGAACTTTCACAAGCTGAAGTTGCTTGTTCTCAAGCACCTCCCTGATAAAATGATACTTCACGTCAATGTGCTTCGTCTTTGCATGAAAAACAGGATTTCGTGCCAACTGTATGGCACTCTGACTGTCACAATGCAACAATGGAGTATCACTAGAGTAGCCCAAATCTGCCACTAGCCGAGATAGCCATATAGCTTCCTTGCACGCCTCAGTGGCTGCAATATATTCAGCTTCTGTAGTAGACAAAGCAACGCATTGCTGCATTCTAGATACCCACGACACTGCACCTCCAGTGAAAGTGAAAACATAGCCGGTAGTAGACTTCCGGGTATCAGGGTGACCGGCATAATCAGAGTCTGTATAACCCTGCACTTTTGCATCTTGACTGCCAAAACATATACACAAGTCCTGTGTACCCTTTAGGTATCTCATGACACCTTTCACTGCATTCCAATGCTTCTTGCCAGGTTTAGCCATGTATCTGCTAACCACTCCCACTGCAAACGCAATATCGGGCCTGGTTGCAACCATAGCATACATGAGACTGCCACAAGCTGATGCATACGGAATCTTTGACATCTCAGCTCTCTCAGCATCTGTCTGAGGGCTGTCCAAAGCGCTGATTTTCACATAAGGAGGTAATGGAGTACCAATACTCTTCCCCCCCTCCATGTGAAATCTTTGCAAGACCTTGCCAATGTATTCCTTCTGAGACAAGTATAGCAACCGCTTTTCCCTATCCCGAAGTATGCGCATACCCAATATATGGTTGGCATCACCAAGATCCTTCATATCAAAGGTCTGGTGCAATCTCTTTTTCAAGGCATTCATTTCCTTATGAGATTTTCCAGCAATTAACATGTCATCCACATACAAAATGAGGATAAGTAAACTGCCATCTGAAGCTTTCTTGGTATATAAGCAGTGATCAATGTCACTTCTCCTGTAACCCTGGGTTCGCATGAATGTATCAAACTTATGATACCATTCCCTGGGTGCCTGCTTTAGACCATAAAGACTTTTCTTCAGTCTGCATACAAGCTTCTCTTTGCCCTTCACTGTAAAACCCTCTGGCTGCTGCATAAAAATTTCCTCATGTAAATCACCATGAAGAAATGCTGTTTTGACATCCATTTGGACCAAATCCATATCTGCATGTGCAACCAATGCTAATACAGTTCTGAGTGTTGTCATTTTGACAACGGGAGAGAATATCTCCTCAAAGTCAACACCATATTCCTGCTTGAACCCTTTGGCAACCAGTCTGGCTTTATGCCTTGGCTTTTCACCAGGTGTGACTTTAAGTCTATAAACCCATTTGCATGGCAGTACCTTTTTACCAGTAGGCAAGGGTACCAATTCCCAGGTGCCATTCTTGTGAAGACTGTCCATTTCAGACTTCATAGCAAGATCCCATCGAACCTTGTCTGCCCTCTGCCTAGCCTCTCTGTAGCATGAAGGCTCTCCACAATCAGTGAGCATCAAGTAATCAATGCCTGGAACAAATCTTTCTGGCTGCCGCGTCTGTCTGGTTGACCTTCTAACCCAAAGACCATCATCTTGAGCTGGCTGTCCAGCCTGTTCATCACCCAGATAAGGTGGCTGTTCCATGATTCCTGGCTACATTTGCATGTCAGGAAGATCACCTAACTGTGCCTCATCCATTGGGATGTTTTCTGCCATAACTGGCTGTCCATTTGGATCTGCTGCAGCATCATTTAATGGCTGATTATGCTGCTGTTGTGGCTGATTTACAGCCTGTCTGTGTTGCCCATGATGCCTGTCATCATCAATAGTTACTTTTAAAGGTTCCTGCTGTACAACAGGTTCCTTGAACATGATGGTTTCATCAAACACGACATCATTGCTGCGTATAAGTTTTCTGTTCTTGGGATCCCAAATCCTGTAGCCCATCTCACCTTTGTCACCGTAACCTAGGAATATGCATTTAAGAGACTTTGGATCCAGTTTAGTTCTGTCCTCCCTGCGTACATGCACATACGCGACACAACCAAAGACCCGTAGGTGTTTGTAAGACGGAGGCTTGCCCGTCCATGCTTGTTCAGGCACACCACCACATAGTCTCTTGTTTGGTGACCTGTTAATAAGGTGCACAGCTGTCTTTACAGCTTCAGCCCAAAATGTGTGGGGCAAAGCAGCATGTGACAACATGGATCTGACTTTCTCTTGAATGGTCCTGAACATTTTTTCAGCTGTACCATTCTGTGGAGGATCATATGGTGCAGACAAAACCCTTTGGATACCCTTTGCCTCACAGAATTCTTGAAATTCTTTGGACAAGTACTCTCCACCATTGTCAGATCGTAAGGCTTTCAGTTTTTTGCCTGTCTCATTTTCAACTAGTGCAACAAACTTAGTGAAAGCCTTGAACGTATCACTCTTCTTTCTGAGAGTGTAAACCCACACTTTGCGGGTGGCGTCATCTATGAATGACAATATGTACTTTGAACCTCCTAAAGAGAGTGTAGGCATCTCACACACATCTGTATGTACTAGCTCCAAGAGCTGTAATTTCTGATTTGACCTTCTCTTATGAGGTATTTGTACTTGACGACCGTAGAGACAAAATTCACATTTCTGCAAATCTGAATATTTTAGACTCGGCAAGTAACCAAAATGAGCCAATTGCTCCATTCCCTTAATACTCATATGGCCAAGCCGGCTATGCCACAATGAAATCTTTGGCAGCTCGGTGGCATTTACATCAGAATGCGGACAATGTCCAGCATGAAGTGAGTACAAAGTATCAACCTTAGGACCCCTGGCAATAGCCATTGCCCCTTTGCTGATTTTCCATTTCTGATTACCAAAGGTGGTAAGATAACCATCATCATCCAACAACCCTGTGGAAATCAAGTTCTTCTTCACCTCAGGAACATGCCTGACCCCTTTAAGCATTAACTGCTGGCCATTTTCAAGAACAAGCCTGACATCACCTATACCAATGATAGAACATGCATGGTTATCACCAAGAAAGACAACTCCCTTCTGCCCTCCTGCATATCTGACAAACAGATCTCTGTAGGATGTCACATGAAAGGAAGCACCTGAATCTATAATCCAGGAAAACATATCTGATCCATCACCAGCATGAAGTGTATGAGCCTCCAGTGAAGAGGTGAAACATATCTCATGTCCACTGTCACTGTCACTAACATAAGTAACATTCAGCTCCTCTTTTTCTTTGCCCTTAGACTTGCCTTGAGCCTTGCCTTCTTTGGCTCTCTGGTCATTCTTCTTTTGAAAACACTTTTTCTCAATATGTCCCTTCTTGCCACAATAGTTGCATACAAGATCACTCTTAGAGCGGGACTTGCTCCTCTCTCTTTCTTTGTCTTTACCACGTGTTTTGGACCTACTGCGTGCATTCAAAGCATTTGACTTCCCAATAGCATTGTTCTTTCTGTTCATCTCTTCCTGTAGAAGAGCACTCTCCACATCTGCAAATACCAGAATGGTTTTTGAGTTGCTGGTAGAAGTCCTGAATGTGTCCCATGACTCAGGTAGAGAACATAGGATGAGTGTAGCTTTCAGCTCATCATCGAGCTTCAACCCCTGGTTGATCACCTGGCTGAATATGCTGTTAAACTCAATAATATGAGTGGACATAGCTGTCCCCTCCTTCATTTGAAGACCAACAAGCTTTTTTAGCCAGTAAGCTTTTCCCGTGGCACTTTTCTTGGCATAAGTATCCTCAAGACGTTGCCACATCTCCCACGCAGTAGGTTCATCCCTGATGCCTACAACCAGTGAATCAACAACTGTAAGCATAATGGTCGACCTGGCCAAGCCGTCCATCTTCTCCCACTGCTCATCAGTAATGTTGGAGGGCTTAACACCCTTCTCCTTTATAGGTTTGTACTGGTCCTTCTGCATCAACACATTGTAGCATTGTGTCCTCCATATGTCGTAATTTTTAGCTCCTTCGAGCTTCTTTATCTGAAACAAGGACGACACATCGCTGCCGGAACTCATGGTAAAGAAAATAGAGTTTGACTCCCTGTAGTCGTGCAATTAAGCACTAGTTACTCCAAGAAAATTCCCCCGCAGCGGAAGTACGATCAGAAAATGAACTTGGTACTGTTTCAGTGGCATAAAACCGACTGAAAGTCTTTCTCCCACTTGCTGCAGAAACAGTACAGCAATCTGTTCCTGCCTTTTTTGCTGGCGAAAGTGCGGTACAGCTCCTTGAAAGTGCTCCAGAAAAATCCCAGAACTGTTTTCTGAAAAAGTAGCAGTACTTTTTGACCTTTTTGACAGTGAAATCTGGTCAAACTTGCTGGTTGACAGTCCCGGACTATCAAAAAAAAAAAACAGTGAATCTCTGATTGTGGATGAAGATCTCTGATTTTAGATTTCCATATGCTTCAGAAACTTCCCCCCCAACTGAATTCACAGTTTGGAAGTGAGATTGCTCAAAAGCCCTTTGAATGCATGAAGAAAATCAGAGATTTGACCTCCAATTAAAAAGATTGACCTTTGACCAAAAAAAAAAAAACTGTAAGTCAAATTTGCACTTTCAAAGCATAGTAGTGCTTTACGAGATAGCCTGATGCATGTAGAGTGCTCCCACTTGACAGATTTCCAGTCAGGCTACAAAAGCCCCAAATTTGACTAAAGTCAAACTTGGTCAAAATCGACCAAATCTGTACCAAATGTGGATGTACTTGCAGCAACAAACTAAAGCATTTGTCCCAAGCATAATAGCATCAAAAGCCCCTTGAATTGACTGCACATTCCGTGCATTAACACAGTAAATGGAATCAACTGCTACTGCTCACAAGGCATGTGCGGGTACACACTGACAAAAGCATGAACCTCTGCCCAAGTGTCAAGCATACACACTGCAAATCTGACAATGCATACACTGTGTCAACCCTCACTGGCCAAGTGAATAACCTGTCTCAACTCTGTTTGCGGCATAAGCTAAGCCTCAGAGTTGAGTGATGCCCTGCCACAGTAGCACCTGCATACCTTTGCTGCGGTACCCCGCCTTTTGGCTGTACTTTTGGCCGTTGCTACTGTTCATCTGTAACAAAAGGAGCCGGAAGAAAGGGGGGGGGGGCTGGTACGGGCGTGCACGCTGCCCGGAGACCTTGTCGACGCCGATGCAGCCACGCCTTGAAGTCCTGGCCTGCGCAGATGCAGCCCTTGGCTGCGACGTGCAGCCACGCCCTACGACCTGTAGCCTTTGGCTCGCAGCCGCGCCCTGCGAGCTTGCAGCAGCGCCTTTGCGCTTGCTTGCAGCCTTTGGCTGCGTCGTGCAGCCACGCGGTGCAGCCACGCGTTGGCTACGCCGCCCGCGCTCCCGCCTTTCAGTAGCTCCAGCTACGCCGCCCGCGCCATCGCCTTGCAGCCGCTCCAGCTACGCCGCCCGCGCTCCCGCCTTGCAGCAGCCCTTGGCTGCGACGTGCAGCCGCGCCCTGGCTACGCCGCCCGCGCTCCCGCCTTGCAGCCTGGCTGTCGCGATCCGTCCGTACGGCTGTACAAACGATGTACGGCCGTACGGACTTGTCCGTATGGTAGGGGTAGGCTAGGGAGAGAGGGGGTGGAAGCGGAGGGAGAGAGCCCGTTGGCTCTGATACCAGTTGATGGAGAGTGTGAGGGAGAGATAGAGTAGGGAGTAGAGAGACACACTCACGGTAGTCACACACCAGTGGGTGGGGATAAAGGAATGAGTGGTACCTCCCCAAGTACACACACTAGTATATATATGGATAAGACTAGGGCCACTAAGTACCTAAGTACAATGTGTACTTAGTGTACTTAGTAGTACTAGATTAATACTGTTACAAGGGTGGCCAGTGCCTTTACCCCAACAATGTGTACTGCCATGTCTAGTAAAATTTCTTTCATCTCTTTGTATGACCATGCTAGGCAGTCATGGTATTCCATTAGGAGTGCTTTGAGTTTGGTTTCATCTTTCTGTTAAAGCTGTTTCCCAATGAAAACCAGTTTTTCTTCCTCCCTTTCTAGGGTGAGGTTTATTGTGCATGTTTTTGCCGGTCCCTCATAGATTGGAGTTTCTCCAATGCTATCGGTTTCTTGAACTTCAAATTCTCTTAGTGGTCTTGGCATTGCTATTGGGACACTGCCACGTGTAATTCTTGAAGTATTCCGGCACTTCTCGAAGATCGACCTTTGATGGTGTTGAACTAGCCTGACATGTGCCATGTGTACTGGGTGGCATAGTTTCCTTTCCCAATTTGTTAGGCTCTTTTTGACTTTCTTTTTCTGAAGTCTCTTGGTCGAGCTTCATCCGCACATGTGGCTTATATTTCTAAAATTTCTTACGTTGGGAGTTATGGGGTAACTTTTCCACGGTAAGGTATTTCCAAAGTAAGGGTTCATTTGCTGCAGATACTCCTTCCAGTCCCTCAGGGGACCATTCAAGAGGTGGTGGTTCTGATTTTGAGGGAGCTGGCTTTGCAAGATACAATTTGACAATCCTTGTTTGGACTCGTTCAAATTCATTGAAGTATTCGGCCTTGGCTTTTCTGTGATTTCCTCCTCCAGCTTTCTTGCGGAATCTTCTGCTGTTATTCAACTTTGGAGGTTCAACTTTTGGGAGCTCGACCGCCATTAGGGCATGCAGAATGGCTGTGTCATTATCAAAGATTTGATCTTCAATTTCAACATTCTCAGCCTCAGTTTCAAGGTCCCAAGGAAAATCTGAGTCATCATTGGTATGGGTACCTTCTTCAGGTTCATTATCCCACTCGAGGTCAGCCATAAAGAATGGCATCTCTAGATCGATTGGTCCTTCATGTGTGAGTGGAGGATCTACCTGTAGCACCTTAGCATCTATCTGTGAGAAGATGGGGTCTAATGAGTGGCAGTTGTCGATGGTTGCCAATGTTCATATCCAGTTATTGACATTGCTTTGTGAATCGTCCACTATGGCATGTTGTTGTTGCAAGGGAGCTGATTTGCTTGAGATTGTTGTTGAAGATGTGTCATCCAATGCTCTAGGCACAATTGGTTTTATAGCTCCTGTGCCCACATTCACCATGACTGCGGTGTCATGATTTTGGATTGTCAATCTATTAGTTGCCCAGTCATGGAGGACTAATGCTTCCCGTAACCAAGGACGTCCCAGTAAGATTTTATAGGATTTTTTTGGGAGATCCAAGATTGTGAATTGAAGGGAAAAGCACACTCCTGCAACCTTTGTGGGCACATCATTTACTATTCCCAAGGGTTCATCGGCAAGGCATATGTTGAAATTAGCCTTTTGCTTTGGTGGGAGACCCCATTCTTCATAGAGCTCCTTTGATAGGACATTTACACCTACTCCACCATTTGGACTTCATTATATGCCTTGTGGATCAAGGCACAATAATGTTGCATATGTCATCTCTCTCACCCATCTGCACAAGGATATCTTCGATGTCATTCATAGGTGGAGAGGGATTTGCGAGTTCAATCCATCCTTTGAAACTCTCCCAGAGATTAGGGCAATTCCATAGGAGGATTCCGATGGGAATTGACACAAGGCAACTCAGGATGCTAGAGAGTGCAGCTCCTTCAAGTTGACATGGCAGTACATTATGTTGTGGAGTCTGTTGTTGGAATAGAGGCTCGAGTCCAGTATCAATACTTTGTGGGGCCAAGTCATTGATTGGGTCTTGAGCTTGTTTCTCAGTCTCAAATTGAGCTTGTTTCTCAACCTCAAATTGAGCTTGTTCCTTTTGTATCCATTGTTGAAGTGCCTAAAAACGAGCCTTCTCCACTTCTGCATTTGGATATGGAGCTTCTTTTATTTGAGGCTCGGGAGCTAATGTGGATGAGCTTGGATGCTCATTGCTTGGTGGAGGTGGAGGCACTTGTGCTTTCTTTTTAGGGTCCTTGGTGGCCTCTTTCTATTGGCATGAAATTACATTCATAGGTTGTGATATTACACTTGCCGGCCCCAGGCTTTGATGGTCCACCCCAGTGATGCTGATTGGGACGTCACGCTTAACCTCTATTTAATATGGGACCTTATTTTTCATGGGACAATCCATATAGGCATGTCCTATGCCACAATCTCTGCAGAGTGGTTGGAAAGTAGTGGGGCTACCACGATGAGGGCACTCTGCAATCTGGTGATTTTCTCCACAACCGTAGTACTTGATTGGTGGTTGATATGTGTTGGGACATTTCATAAACTGGTATTAGACCCTCTGCACCTTCTACATAGTACATTGGGTACTCTATTTCATACTCAAATGACGAGTTTACTTCCTCGGCTTGTAATTGATGTATTGGAACTGCCTGAGGAGTTGGATTTGGTGCTCTTGGATATGGCTGTGGATTCGGATTCCTGAGTAGTTATGGGACTTGTCCGAATGGGAACATGATTTATCCTCGGAGCTAGGGGCGCTTGTGCAAGTGCCCATTTCCTGTACACTAGCATGGGTGCTGCTTGGTATTGTTGAGGGTGAGGCGAGTTGTTGCGCATGTTGAAGATGCAACTGTTTCATCATCGCCACCGACGATGTAGATATGGCACCACAACCTTGGCGGTAGATTTGCTTGTGCAGTGATCATGGCTCTTAGGATCGGCACTCATTTGCTGTATGATTGGCCATGCAATGTGGACACCAGACATTTTCTCGCCATGGATATGTCTAAGGTGGCGGCCCAGACAAGTGAAGTTTTTGTTTCATGGCCTGCATCATGTCTTCTTTCAACTTCATGATCATCGCCTCTAGGCAATCTTCATTTGATGTTTTCGCAGTGGACTTGGATTTGCCCTTTTTCGAGAGCTTATCTCGTGCACTAGATCTGCCCATCATCACTGCTAGTGTCAGAGTCGGTCATGCCATCCTCGATGTCAATGGCTGCCGCATGAGTAGCACTGAACGTTTCATAGCTACTAATCTTTTTCATATCCTTTTGGATTTTCTTTCTTAGTCCTGCAATGAGCCAGGCCGTGAGGTACTTTGCATCGAGGCGTCGGTCACATTTGGCGATTAATATTTTCATCTTACCCAGGTACATGCGTACATCTTCTCGACGGCCTTATTCGATCTTGCTTAGTTGGAGAGTGAGATCATCTTGTAGCCTCTCCATTTGAAAGCGTCTTTTAAATTCTGTTTAAAGTAGTTCCCATGTGGCTCGCTCTTCCACTAGAAGGTCTAGGTACCATTCAGATGCTTCATCAGTTAAGGCCATGGGAAACCAAGCCACCTTGGTTTCATGGGATGATCTCCACCTACTTGGCATGCGGCATCAAAATGCTAGAGGAATCGGGCTAGATCTCCCCTACTATTATATTTGGGAAGTTTCAGTTTTCCCAAGGGGTGCCTGCCTTGATTGTTATTATTTCTTTGATTAAAGAAATTGTCAGCCTCTGCATCGAGGTCGATATCCCCATCATTGTTGCAACGGCATCTAGCCATGTTGTGGCGTGGAGAAGTTAAAGGGATTGCTTGAATTTCAGGGGGGGAATTCGAGGCAGAGGATTGTCGAGGGAAGTGGTTTTAGCAGAGTTGTATGTGGATTTGGTGAACATTGGAGTCAGAGGCGTTGGCCAAAACATAGCTGCATGTAGATTTTGCAAGATTTGCAAAGGGTGTCTCTGTCGCAAGTGCAGGTGTTGATGTTTTGTTTGGAGGGTTAGAATTGTGTTAGTGTTGTTGGGACCATCGTGGTAATAATGTGTCTAATATTGTCCTATATGTGTAGGGAAATGTGCCGGTGCAGACGAATCGTCAATCGGAGGTCACGACGTAAAGATACGAGCGAATTAGTGCGAAACGAGGCTTGTATAGAGGCGTGAATGAGCGAGTGCTAGGGATGCCAAAATGGTGTGCAATGGGCTGAAAAAATGCCCCATAGCATGGTGTTTTTGTGTGTGAAATTTTGGTTCAAACGGGGTCCAGTTTGGGTCCCAAACGGGTGCGATACGAAGTGTTGAAGTAGGGGTAAAATTGGCCTTTTGGGGGGGGGCTTGGTCTTAAGGTTGGTGTGAATGGACTTTAAGTCCAACTGAGGGATTTGAACCAATTGAATTCCAATTAGTCTAACTAGCCTATAATCCTAACTGTGGGTTAAAATTGAGGACAGTTAGATAAACTAACCATAGTTAGTTGACCTAACCTAACTATCCAATTAGTCTAACTAACTAGAAATTAGACTAACCTAACTACGTCTAACTAACCTACAATTAAACTAACTAGATTGGTTTAATCTAACCTAAGTTAGAGCTAACTTGACCTAGGTATAAACTAACCTAGCTAGGGTCAAGTTAGGTTAGTCCTAAGGTCAAGTTAGGTTAGGTTAGGGGTTTTTTATTATTAATAATTAATATTTTTTTTTAATTCGAGGGGCGGGGGGGTCACACTGCGGCCGACGAGAAGTGTATGAGAGGGGGGGTTTCCAAACGGAGGAGGGGAGGGTAGAGTGGAGAGGAGGGGAGGGGAGAGGAGGCGGGCGGTGAGGAGGGTGCAGTGAGGGGCAGGGCGAGCGCCTCCATGTGGCAGACACTACCATCGTAGATGGGTGGAGGGCGAGTGAGGTTGGTATCGCGGGCGTTTTTGCGCGCATCGCTACTGGCATGCCGCCATGCAATGCCTTACCTATGGCAAGGCAAGGGCTTAGAAGCCCTTGTGCTTTAGTTGAGGGCTTTAGGCCCGTGAGTGGAGCGGTCGGCGAGGGGGGTAGAGAGAGAGACGGAGAGAGAGAGAGAGAGAGAGAGAGAGAGAGAGAGAGAGAGAAGACGAAGGGGTAGAAGAGAGAGGGGGTAGAGAGAGAAGGAGAGAAGAGAGAGAGAGAGAGAGGGGAAGATAGAGAGAGAGAGAGAGAGAGAGAGAGAGAGAGAGTGAGAGAGAGAGAGAGAGAGAGAGAGAGGGGGGGGGATTAGAGAGAGAGAGGGAGAAGAGGGAGGGGGAGGGAAAGAGAGAGAAGGGGGGGAAAGAGAGAGAGAGAAAGGGGGGGGGAAGAGAGTGGTGGTGGAGGAGAAGGGGGGGAGGGGGTGGTGGTGGAGGGGGAGATGGAGGGGGGGTGGAGGATATGGAAGGGGGGGTGTTGGAGGGTGGAGGGGGTGGTGGAGATGGAGGGGGGGGAGGTGGAGATGGAGGAGGGGGGTGGGGGGGGTGAAGAAAGGGTGGTGGTGGAGGGACAGGGGGGGGGGAAGGGGTGGTGGTGATGGAAGGGGTTGTGGAGATGGAGGGAAGGGTGGTGAAGAGGGGGGTGGTGGAGATGGAGGGGGGGGAGGTGGAGATGGAGGAGGGGGGGAAGGGGTGGTGGTGGAGGGGCAGATGGAGGAAGGGGGGGGGGGGTGTGGAGATAGAGGGGGGGGGGCAGGGGAAATGGAGGGAGGGGTGGAAAAAAAAAGGGGGGGGGGAAGTGGAGGGGATGGTGGTGGAGGGGGGAATGGTGGAGGGGAGGGGGAAAAAGAAAAAAGGAAAAAACTTGACCGAAGCTCTTATTTGTGTGGCAAATGATGCTCGAGGTGCTAGCTGCTGCAGATCCAGGCTGGGGTTGCACTAGTAGAGAGCCGTGAGGATCTGCTGGCAAAAGGAGTCGTTGGAGAAGAGCCGCAATCAGAAGGTCTTGTTTGGACATTGTTGCAGGGTCGTGGCCGGGGGTGGTGGTCGATGGAGAAGGAGGAGTGTCTTTCGTAGGGCTTGGAATGAGGAAGAGGATGGAGGCAAGATGTGAAAGAAAAAGGATGAGGGATGGGTGCTCTTTTATAGGGAAGGAGGGGAAGTTGTGGATTTAGTCAAACACATGTGCACCTTTGAATTTGTCCACGTTTGACTAAGGAGGTGGTTTTAATTTTTCTTTTGGGTTATGGCATTTAGAACCTTTAATCATTGATTGCCCATAACTTTTGGTGGTTGTGTCAAAATGTGCTTCCGTAAAAAGGAGAAATGTTCAAAATTTCAAGCTCTACACTTTGACAACCATCACATGGTCTGATTTCTTCCTTAAGGTGCTATTTTTCTAGAAACCATGCATTTTCCTAAATCGGTAGCAAAGAGTTTTAGCTAGTCGAAGTAGTTTGTTTTTTACACATACCTGCATATGTTTACTCATTACATGAGATGCTGGTCTTGCCGACAACGGTGCCAAATGTTGGCTCTTTCCCATGGCTTCTGCAGGAAGAGTAGTGTATTCTCAGTATATGCAGGGTTCCAAGGCTTTTAGTAACCTATAGATATATCGGGGTTATCGTTTGTAGTATTCGTGTAGCTTAGGACCTCGAGTCGTATTCCGGTGAGAGACGTAGGCTTAAGTGTGGTAAGCAAACATAGTGCATGCATGTGTAAAAGGAACGTGTATCATCATGGTTGAGGTAATGAAGGCTTTCGCCTTCATTGGGAGTTGAGGGCTTTAGGAGTTCAAGGGTGAGAGGGAGGTTCAAGGTTTAGAAGGAGATTCCAAGGTTTAGAAAGAGGTTCCAGAGTTTAGAAGAGGTTTAAGGGTTAGAAGGAGGTTCCAAGGTTTAGAAGGAGGTTCAAGGGTTAGAAGGAGTTTCTAAGGTTTAGAGTAGAGTACATGGTGGAGAACTCATCTCCCTCATAGATCATGGAGGTTAAGGGTTAAGGAACTACGGGTTTAGGGGGAGCATAGGAGTGGGAGAGGAAGAAGTTGTAAGAGCATGGGGGAAGGAAGAGAGGGAAGGGAGGAGGAGGAGGGGGAAGGAGGAGGAGGAGAAGGGAGAAGAAGGGAGGAGGAGGAGGGAGGAGAGGGAGAGGATGGGTTGTAAGGTTGGAGGAGAGGGGAGGAGGAGTTGCAAGGTTAGGACATGCTTTTGGATGTAGAGTGCAAGGAAGCATGGACACTTGAGACAATTGCTTGGAATACCAAAGTAGAACTCAACACAATGGCCCAAAGAGTGTGCGCTTCATTCCATTATGGGGTATTTATGCAAGTTGGAGAGCTTCTCTCTCTGCATGTAGGAATTGTAAGACATTCTCTCTCTACATGTAGAACTTGCATATGGAAGTTGCATGTAGGAGTTGCAAGTTGCATGTAGGAGTTGCATGTTGCATGTAGGAGTTGCATGTAGAACTCGAATGTAGAACTAGCATATAGGAGTTGCATGTAGAACTCGCATATGTAGGAGTTGCATGTAGAACTCACATGTAGAACTTGCATGTAGGAGTTGCATATGTAGACCTCGCATGTAGAACTTGCATGTCAAACATGCAAGTTGGATTTCTAAGAGGGATTATTTCTAGCTTTATGCAAGTACAAGCGGAGCTTTGCCGCTACTCCACACACACATTCTATTCTACCTATGTCCATGTTAGCATAGAGACAACAACTATAGACCATCTTGAGGCCTTCACCCTTGCTTGTGCTATAATTGCAATCGGGTGGTCTAATGAACTACTGGCATAATAACTAGGAAATCTATCCTACCATCTGGCTATACCAAAATAATCACAATAACATAACCTAAAGCATCGACATGCATATGGAGAATCATATCTCATCTGGGTTGTTTGAGAATTGGTGTCTTAGTTGCTCATTTCTTGAGTTTATGAAATGTTCTAGATAACTCCTTGCTCCATTGGAACTTGTATCCTTCTTGGTCATTTCATACAAAGGAGCTGCAATTTTAGCAAAATTCCCTTACAAACCTCCTATAAAAGCTAATGAACCCAAAAATGATTTGAACTGTGTCAAATTATCAAGTGCAGGCATTTGGTTACTCAGCTTGGTCTAAATGCCTACCTTGGAAATCACATGACCAAGCAACACACCAACCCTCACACAGAAAACACACTTGGCTAGGATTAAGGAGATTTCTACCTATCTGCATCTAGAAAAACTTTTTCAAGACAACCAAGATACATGGTAACTACTGAGTAAACACATGACTCATCCAAGTAAATGGCAATAAACTCAATCAAGTAATCTCAAAATGTTTCAACCATGAACCTCTGGAAATTTGATGGTACATCATGCAAACCAAATGGCATGACCTTATAGGCATATGCAACCCATTTTGTGCACTTTTTTGCTAATCCATGAATGCCAAAGAAATCCATTTATACCCAATATAGTCATCCATAATCTCATACATCTCATGTCCTACAGCTTGGGTAAGTATTCCATTAGTAAAATGAATCAAAAAAGGATATAGCATTGTCTGATCGTTAAACTTCTTGTAATCCATACAAATTCCGAGCTTCCCATTCTTCTTGGGCATTACATTATTGAGGATAGCAAATCGCTCCGATTGATTGTGCAAATAAAGTCTACTTGGATTAACTGCATTGAGCTCAGCTTTAAGTTGCTTGACATAATTTGGATTCATCATGTACTATGTTGACTGGATAGTAATGGAAGCCACTGTTGGAAAATCTTGGATGGCACGCCTTGCAAATTAGCTCCCTACAAACAAATCTTTATATGGCAAAATAGTTTTTTGATAGCAGAAGCTAGTCATCCAATAATGGGCACTTGCCAAGACTATACGTAGTTTCTCTATCATACCCAGGTTGAGCTCTTAAGTTGGATCTGGAACCAAGTGTTTAGAACCAAGCCGAGTGATTTTTGTCTTTAGCTTGACTAGCCCTCATTCACTAGTCACATCTCCATTGAAATGACCAAGACATAGTTGTTATTATTTTGCCAACTTCTCGTCTTTTACTTGTTGCTTAAGATTAGCAACCATCTGGAACACCTGAGGGGAGGTGGAGGGGGAGGTGGAGGTGAGGGGGGAGTGGAGGTGGGGGAAGGGGGGGGTGGGGGAGTGAATGTGGAGGTGGGGGGAGGTGGAGGGGAGGGGGGAGTGGAGGTGGGGAAGGGGAAGGGGAAGGGGAAGGGGGGGTGGGGGAGTAAATGTGGAGGTGGGGGGAGGTGGAGGGGAGGGCGGGGGAGGTGGGGGGGGGAGGTGGAGAGGGGGGGGGGGGGGAGGGGGGGTGGGTGGAGGTGAAAGGGGGGGGGAGGGAGGTTGGAAGGGGGGGGTGGCAGGAGGTGAAAGAGGAGGGGATGGCGGGAGGTGGAAGAGGAGGGGGGGTGCGAGGTGGAAGAGGGGGGGGGGGTGGAGGGAGGTGGAAGAGGGGGGGAGGTGGAATAGGGGGGTTGTTGTGGGTTGGAGGAGGTGGAGGGGGAAAAGGGGAGATGGGGGTGTAGAGAGAGGTAGAGAGATGGTGGAATGGAGGGTGATGGGGGTTTAGAGAGAGGTAGAGAGATTGTGGAGGGGGAAAGGATGGTAACCATGAGTGGGGGAGATGGGGGATGGATAGAAAAAGTGGAGGTGGTGGAGAGGAAGATGATGGGGGGTGGTGGTGGAGATGGAAGGGGGGGTGACTGAAAAAGTGGTGGTGGAGGGGGGGTTGACGGAAAAAGTGGTGGTGAAAATGGTGGACGGAAGTTGGAGGACGAAAAATAGAGATAGATGGAAAATATGGAGGCTTAACAAAATTTGGAAAAGGAAGTGGCTTGCAAAAGTGTGGGGAAAGAAGTGAGGGGGATTGGTGTTGCTTTTATAGGATGTGGGGGGCTTAAGGATCAATTGGGTGTTTAGTGTATTAATGTGATTTTGTAAGTCAACAATATCCTTTTGCACCATTTGGCATTTTTTTACTCCTTTGCCTTGAGGGATGTATCTTGATTGGTTTTTCAAAGGGGGTTCTTTTTCACACACGCAAACACGTGCTCCACTTTCGCTTCAAGTGCTAACCTCCTCAACTAGTGGCACCAAAATGTTGTCACTTTTTCTTCCAAGAGCAGGTTCCGAGGGTGTTGGTCACATACAATCGTGTTGTTGCTCATTGTAGCATAGGTGTTCACAAGTGTAGCATAGGTCCTCACGTCATGTTCCAGTGAGAGGTGTAGGCTAAAGCGTGGAAAGCAAATCTCATGTGCGCCTGGATGATGAGAAAGATGACTCGATCATAACGATTGATGGAGGCTCTCGCCTCCACGAGAGTTCAAGGGTTTAGAAGGGAATTTCAGGGCTCAGAAAGGGGACAAGGTTGAGAGAGCTATCTAGAAATTCCAGGGTTCAGAGGGGGTTGCAAGTTTTAGGAGGAGTCCAAGGTTGAGGAGTGGAGAGCTAGTCTCCTTTGCAGTTCCAAGGGGTAAGGGTTGAAGAGGAGGGACAAGGAAGGAGGAGGAAGAGGGAGGAGAGTGGAGGAGGAGGGAGGGAGGAGGAGGAGGAGGAGGAGGGAGGAGGAGGAGGAGGGAGGAGGAGGAGGAAGGAGAAGGAGGAGGGAGGAGGAGGAAGGAGGAGGAGGAGGGAGGAAGGAGGAGAAAGGGGGATGAGGGAGTACAAGGGTAAGGGCACTAGAACACGATAGTGTAAGAGAGCATGGACGCAATGGAGATCAATCACATGAACACAATAGTGAGCTTGAACATTGAACCCCAAAGAGTCGGAGCTTCATTCCATTGAGAGATATTTATACATGTTGGTCTCTACACAATCCGTAGGTACCTCCGTGGTGGGACCTCTTTTGTAGGAGACCTGTTGGATAGGAGTCCCTCCACTTTTAGGGGGGACCTTTTGGGTCTCTACACAAAGTGGAGGGACCTTTGAGTCTCTACACAAAGTGGGGGGACTTTTTGGGTCTCTACACAAAGTCGAGGGACCTCAAAAATTGTAGGCTTTTAGTCTTTTTCTTTCTAGATTCAATCTTTTTCTCTCTACACACAATGCTCTCATTGTTGCTATCCTAGACTGCACTTCTAGCCCTTGTTGCTATAGGGTTAACATGTGGGGAAGACTACCAACAATCAATATTGATTCATTTGTTATAATGGAAGCTTAAGTGTTACTTGTAGATTCCTTGAAAGTTGAGTTGGAGAATTCTCAAAAACAAGATTGATGATTATGAAAGTCTTGATTTGAATGTGTTTCTTTGATATTAGCCACTTCTATTCCTATTGGATACATTAATAAGACATGCCCAAGGAGCTTGTAAGCATGTAGACTTGATCGGTTTTGCTCCTATGGTCATAAAACTACTCAACATTTGTTTTTTTCATGAGGCATTGGCAATTTGAGTCTAATCGAAGGAAGAAATTATTGTGAATCATTGTCTAAAGCCATTCCTACCTTGATGTTGACTTAAAATGAACATCTACTATGTGTATCCTTCAAGCTTTGAGATATCTATTTTAGATTTTGTTTACTCTATCTTGAAACTAAAGTCCTTACATGTGGTGACCATGGAAAGTCACATGTATGCTCGATAAAGAGCAATTGTTGATGTTCAAATATATAGAGTATTATGCCCCTACAAAGACAGTGACATATGTATTATGCTCAGCTAGAGAAGGATTTATATGCAATAAATTGCAAAAGTTTGGTGTTTTATTACAGACAAAGGTTGCAATGTTCTTGCTTGTGGCGCAGCTCATGGATAGATTCATTGGATGAGTCAAAATCTTGGCTTTTTGTGCATGAATGCTCAAAATCTTCATGCCATCACCTTGAGAAATCTCCCATGACAAGCCCTCGAGGTGTCTCTGATGAAGCTTAGGGAACTGATTTGGTCTTGGTATTGATGTAGTCGTTAGATGGTGTCTCGCCATGCCTATGGCCAGGCCTTCTCCACCCTTGAGCGCTGCTCTACTGTTGAGGGCCCTTTGCTACTTCCATTTGATGTCGTCAACCATCTAACCCTAGTTTTCATGCCACTCCAACTTTGAAAACAAAAATTTCCAACTCCTTTCACCTTGGCATAGGTGTTCATCTCACCTAGTTGTGTACTTTTGGCGCCTCTCTTTGAGCATGTGCTAGACATTGGTCAAGGCTTCGATTACTCTGTGGACTACATGGGAACAATATTTTTTCTAGGCATAGGTCATCAAGTAGGTTGTCAAAGTCCTCAAATCATCTATGGATACTCCGAGATATCTTTTATAGTAATATGCCAAACCAAGCAATTACTATAGCTCGTCACTTGCCAGCATGTACTATTTCTCTTAATGATTGTGCACTAGATCCTAATGATTGCTATGCTCAATCTACTCAATTTCCCACTCATTCTTATAGTATTTATTCTCCAATTGGATCATCAAATGCTGACAGTCTTTTCTCCTCACTCCTCGATTGACCAATGACCTCAATGCTTAGCGCTTAGTGAGTGCACAGTGCTCGGTGGGAAACATGGTTCTTGGTGTGAAAGATGCCCTCTCTTGCACTCTTACATATGCTTGTTGTGTAGAAGCTATGTGGTGCTTGGCTGCAGGAGTTAGATGTCTTTCAATCATGGGGTTATGCTACCATGGGTGAAATCGTATGGAGAACGAGCATGCATGAATGAAATACAAGCATTGTAAAGAACCCAAAATAGCAACCCAAATGCAAACCTGATACTTGTATTATAAAAAATAGGCCTCAACTTGTCATAAATAGCTGGGTTGTGGAAGTGCTTGTGCAACAATCACTGCGGTGACTCTTAGTCTCTCACCTCATCTCAAGGCATATCACTCACTAAGAGCAATATGGTCATCAAGGTCTAGGACTTCTACACAAAGTTTTGAACTAGACAACTCAAGTGAACCCATACTACATTAGGTTCCTTACTTAACTACTCTAAGACTCTCTTCAAACTAGTGATTCTATGAACCGACTTCCTAAAATTATGCCTAGGATCCTCTTTGAACCATTGGCACTGATTGGATTTCCTACGTGGCCTCTTGGGGCTTACCCTAGCCATTTGAATGCTTGCCGCTTGGGTAATTGGAAGGTGGGACCTTGGTACCTAGTTGCCTAGAACTCAGGTTAATAGTTGTGTTGACCTAGGCTTAACACCCCTTAAGCTAGCATTGAGGAAATGCAAAAGTTGAGGCTTGGCAAGCTTGCAAGGCTAGCCAAATGGAGGACTAGCACATAATATTACAGAAGGTGTCGTCATCTCCTTTAGTTTCTTTTCAATCAACTTTGGGTGCTTCTAAAGATAATATGCTTGTCTTTGGATTTCACCCACATGGACTGCTCAAATCCTACCCAACCACCATTCAAACCCCCATGATGAGGGTAAGAATACCGCTCTTGAGAACATAAGAGAGTTCAGCCTCCCCCTCTTATTGGACCCCAAAGCACAACCTTAAGCTCTTACTATAATTACTATGGAGGGAATTCTTTAAGATTAGTGCCTCCATGATTTGAGACAACACCAGTAGCAGTAATGAAGTAGATTGGGTGGTGATGATTGGGAGCAGAACTTGGGTATAGGAGATGAGGGGTTTTGAGGGTTGGCATCACCGCTAATAGATCAAGGATGGGGGAGATCAGCTTCCATTATGAGCTAGGTAGATCTGGAATACTAGATAGCTAGTAGATCTCAGATGGGGGACCGATATATTTTGAGCTAGGTTTAGGTTTCAATAGAAGCCTTGTATATAAAATAGATAGTTTTAGATTTCAAAACAACTTTCATTTTTGTCTATATGACTAGTCTATTCTTTGATGTGTATTTCAAAGTCTCTATCATGTGTGTGACTCTATGTGTGTGTGTGTGTTTGTGTGTGTGTGTGTGTGTGTGTGTGTCCTATCAAACAACTATCCTACTACACTACTAGACCAGTTTCCAATGTCAAAATAAATCAATTACAAACATCCATTATTGCCGTTTTCAAACACCTAGTGAGAGTAATCCATTAGTAACCAATCTCTTAATACTGCATAAGTGAAAATAATTCATATCATACCGTTCCTTATGACAAAGTGTCAAAGTGAGAGTCAATTTTTATACTCACATTCATGTCAGTACATTGCAAAAAGTACAACAATACTGATGGCTAGTCTCCAATAGAATGTCTAATCTTATTTAACAATACTTGGAGATAATCCGCTGTAGAGTATGCCTTGAAGTTGCGAACACTGTATCTTCATGCCTTAGAATTTTCAATGCAAATCTGATGGAGAGATATGCCAACTCACCTGGCACCATCACAACCAAATGAAAGTTAGAACAATTCATTTAAGCTATGGAAGCCAGGCTTCCATGCTGACACACAGATTTTATCCATGTCACTCAATCTAGATTAGCATAATTAAATCTTGGCATTTTACTATACAACAGTAATCCGAGGTGGGCAATTAAAGATATGAAGAAATGCATATAAAATGTTAGTGAAATCCAAGTAATCTCAAGTAAACCATAAATTTGGGTGTTCCAACCAAGTCCAAGGGAATTCCCAAGGTCAAAAAATCCAAATACAACCTCAGTATAATTATACCTTTCTTTGATTTCCTGTTGGCATTTTCCAATTACCAGTATCACAATTAAATTTATGCACACATCAAAGTGTGATAAAGTCCTTGAGAAGGTCATAATTGAAGGATAAACTCCATGCTATATTCCATGGAACTATACACAACTCCATGGTGCTATGCCACCATGGAAATCAGTTATACAAAAAGTATTATAGGGAATTTCTCAAAGACTATATAGTCAAAAGCCATTATGGAAAATCTTGATAAGGAACATATGCTTAACCCCATTAAGAGTAGCAGATTATGCAAAGAGATCTTGATTGTAAACTGTCTAACTTAGTCTATCTAGATCATTACCGATAAACCTTGGCATTTTTCATTCTTCTATATAGTAATAAAAAATCTCGCTATTGCTTTTGAAGTGTCTAGGTCCACATACTCCGTATTCCCTCACAATTTCTATAAAATAATAAAGGGTTGGCATACACTGTTAGACAAATTTAAACATATATTGATGAAAAGTAAAAAAGTAATAAGGAGATTATAAGGCCCTCTAACTCTTTTGCCCCTAAGACATTATATTACCCCAAGCGAGAGTTCCCATACGTCAATTTCTTTATCTAGTCATAAAAATATCACAATGGTCGCTTTGAAATTCTTGTAATCGATAGTTACTCCCATACAAAACTTCAACCATATGTAGAGTCCTTGTTTCAAATGTCTATTGTCTATTGAATAATCAAGCCTTGGCCCTTTTCTCTATCAAAGGGAATCTATTGTTAGCATTCTTAAATTTATTAATAGTCAGACTGTTGAAAAGAATGCCTTATATGGGATATGACACCAATGCCTTATCTAGGACAACTTATGGCATAAGTCTTAAAGTATTTCTAGAGGCAACTCCTCCACAATCTCTCTTGGCCTGAATCAGCTAGTATTAAATCCTAGTGAAGAAAAGTAATGTATTATCCTAATAACGAAAAGTAATGTTCTACAGAGATGTAGTATGGCACATAGAGATGAATGGAGCTAGGCGCAGAGCCAGCCAACTCGTAGTGTATTATTCCCTTGTCATATGCAATCCTTTGGATATTTCCGTGCAATAGTTATGCACACGTAGTCTGTGAAAGACACGTAGTCTACGGGACCTTCAAGCTTATGCTCTATGTATCCTCTATGGCTAAGGGAATGCAAAAGCTTCGAATGGGTTTTTGAGCGTACTGCTTCTCTTATGGGCGCCACAACTAGGCTCTGGGCTCTAGCTCTGAAATACCTTACACACAACGAATTCCAAGGAGGTCTAAGTGCATTGGACTAGCAGAGCCAAGCGAAATGGTGCTCATCGGTTTTGTGTTCAAGTTTTGATCGAAGTCTGAGTACGTAAACAATCGCAGTTTTCTAAGTTCTCAATCGCTATCTCCATACTCACATCTACGAGATAATTAAATTAGAAGGTTGCTGAAGAAATTTTGCCCTAGGAGGAGCTAATCCTGACATATGTCTAGGCTGTCCAAGGGGCTCACGAACGTTTCCTCCACGTAATCGATTGGATAATGGTTTTTCTCAGAGACAAAGTAAGGCATTTCAAAGTAAGGGTTGGTAGCACATACATTTGTAGGCAAGCAGAGATCTCTCTGAGTCATAAGAGAGCAAGCAGTCCTGAGAATAGTTGGAGAAGGGATATAGGGTGAGCCACAATGGGCTTCTACTAAGGGCTAATGCAGCTCATGAAGCTAGCATCAATGAGAATAATCATCAAATATGAAACAATAGTGAACGACAGTCGTCATCTTGGGACACATAATTAACACCATAGTCGTCATCTCGGAACACCACCGTGAACTCTTCCTTTGATGAATGGGCGAGGCACAGAGCCTGGCATCGTATCAAGCAAGTTGTCTATATTCTCAATCTATAACAGCTTCTTACATTTCAGTCAAATTCTACAAGCCAACGCCAATTCAAACACCAGCATGTTGTAACTCTTTTGGGTCCTAGTTTTATAGCCTTGCACAGGGGAGAGCTCTGCTCTATTGATCTGTTGATCTGATATGTTGCAAGACAAAGGTGTTCAATGTTGCGCATAGAGGACATTAGCGATGCTCTGGGAGAAGGATGCTAGATGAACATGAGTCTGCTCTCGCAGGGAAAGGGTCGCAAAAATAGTTATGTTACGAGTCATTACGTGACTCTGGAAAATGAACGAATGTAATGGTGAGTAATATGATGCACTTACCTTTCTCTAGTTTTGAGCCAAGAAGTGGTAGTGGAAGAAAGGTGTATTGAACCTGTGGCCAAAGATCTGCACCATACAAAACACATCCCCGCCTTCACGTTATATCCTCGCATCTATTGTTTGTGGAGACTCCTAGTGAAGTAGCAACAAATGTATTCAGTTGGGACACACACATCACACCACACGGATCACACGCATAGTAGCAACAAATGTATTTAGTTAGAATTGCTCTTAGTCCACGCTCCCAAGCTCCCATATTGTGCCTCTTTTGAAGACACTATATTTGGATGGAGGGTGAGCCTTGGATACCTTTCAAAGCCTTTAATTTCTTACTGACAGAAACTGTCATAAGATTTTGGACCATCCTCCACTAATAAGGCCATGTGAGTCCTTACGTAACCCGCCATGTATTCTCTCAGTGGTCCCAACAAACTTCATTCAAGTGTACTTAGTCCTCTCTAATAATGGTCCAAGGGATATCGTGGGTCCAAGTGGTGGTCCAATGGATATTTTGGTATCCAAGATCCGATAAATACCCCATGCACATTAAGCCTTCAATAACACAATATATTCCAATGAAAATGTTTATAACCTCACTTATGTCACTGACATTCATAAGGATCCTCCCATGACCATGGGCATGCATGGTTGGCCATTATATAATCAGGGAATTTCATGTATCTTTCCATTATCTAACATGTCGAGTATCTTTTCTAAGTGCATGCTAATAATCAAAATTCATGGCATATATTTGATCATTGCCAAAAGCAAAAACTCTCCCGTTGAGTATAAATGTATTTAGTGTTCAAGCATATACATCATCATCCAACCATCACCTTAAGGACAAAATGTGTGTGTGTGTGTGTGTGTGTGTGTCTGCACGTGCGTGCGTGCATGTGTGAGAGGTGCACATGGCGGCTATATCACATCTACCTTGCAGCATGTGATGGAGTTAGAAGGTAGGTACCTTCTTTGCATATTCAAATTCTCATGTGAGTGACCATATAGGTGGAGTAGAAGTGCTAGCCATACTAACGCAATGTGGGCCATGGCTAGTGTAGCATAACATAGCCTAGCTATGGGCCTGTATATGGGGGTTGCAATGCTTATAAAGCTAAGTCAAGTCACAAGTAACATAGATAGTTTGCATAACCGAAGTCTTCCAGTATGTATGAGTTATGTACATACGTGATTATGCATATTATACCTAGTTGAAGGGTTTATTTCGCTTGTTCAAGTTGGTGCTCAATCTTCTACACTTTGTAGATAGTGTGTACGTGCTTAAAGGAGGAGATATTAGTTTTCATGCTCCAAATTAAAGGGGGTTTTGTTGGGTATTTCAAAGTCATGTATGTGTGCGTGTGCATGTGCGTGTACGTGTGCATGTGTGTGTGCACGTGCGAGAGAGAGAGAGAGAGAGAGAGAGAGAGAGAGAGAGAGAGAGAGAGAGAGAGAGAGTCCTACCTCTTCATGAGTGCAAAGGTCAATAGGTGTGTGGCTATGGCCATGTTGTGTGCCAATACATATGTCAAGATCTAGTGCTTTGGAGACAAGCTAAAGTTATATATGCTACCCATTTAATATGAATGAATAATAACCAAGATTTAATTTGTGTAATTTTAGATATCCATGGTTTTGTCTATTCCATGATTGCTCACCATGTATTTTCTAGAAACTTATGAAATAAATTCTCATTACAAGTGGTTGCTACTTACCACAATGCATGCACTATTATTCAATGTACCCCTACCATTCCTAGTATGGCCTCCATCTCTTTAGTATATTTCTAGTATGCAAATAAATGTATGTGTGGCCCTAATTTCATACTTTTACTCCATTTCTTTGAACACTATGTGAAAAAAGAGAGCTAGAGCATGTATAATAAAAGAACATATGTAAAGCAATGTGTAATCAAATTAGTTACAAGCTAAAAGAAAAAGATGACTTGATCGAAGATGCACTCCAATAGAAAATGGAGATGCGAATGAGGTTAGACGATAGGAGGTCGGCCCACAATTAAGAGAGAGAGAGAGAGAGAGAGAGAGAGAGAGAGAGAGAGAGAGGGGGGGGGGGGGGGGGGGATGATGGCTAGGGTAAGATACCATCGGACATTTGCAATTCATGTCAAGAGAAAAGAAATCTACAACCAAGCACTTACATACCCCCAAAAAAAACACCGTTCGGGGCATCATTATATGACACCATTCTTTAATCAAAAAAAGCATCGAAACACGATGCATTCTTTTAAACAAATGATCATTATGTAATTTGTTTTATGACATGCTTGGTGCGACTAGTTTTCCAATGCCTTTTCAAACAAAATTTGCTAATGTCTTCTTCAAAAGAGGAATCGTTTCACAATATTGCTCCTTCCACATTTCAACAAATGATGAATGACATATTTTGTCCTTATTTGGAAAATTTTATGATGATGATTTTGAATGATATCCTAATCTATAGTAAAATCTCACTAGACCAACACGAGATGTTGTACCTTGGCCATATAATCTGTAGTAATGGAATTCATATTGATGGTGCTAAGGTTAAAAAAGTGTCAAAATGGTTTATACCTCAAACAATTAGTTAGATCTGGTCTTTTCTATATTCTTTTGGAATCATAATTGAGATGATGCTCAAATAGTCCTCCTATTAACATAGAACAAACACTCTTAAGGGCCAAAACAAAGAAGAAGAACGAGCCTAAAAGTTGGACTAAATACCTAAATGATAGTTTTGAGACTCTAAAACATCAAGTTGCTATTACACCTATGCTAGCAATTGTCGATCCTAATAAACCATTCTCATTGAAACATATGCTAATGACTTTACTATAGTTTCTACTCTATTCCAAGATGGGAGACTGGTAGAAGTATTACACACAAGAAAAGGAATTATATGATAAATAAATGCGTCGTATGGAGACATTATTTGTATGGTTCGCTCTGAGGTTTTAGTTGATCATCATGAACCTCTTAAGTACTTTTCTAGTCAACTTGCCTTGAGGCAAGACGGGTAGAGCTAATGCAAAATGTTGATTTCTAATTAGATATCATTAATGCAATTAGAATAAAATAGATGTAGTATGTTTAGTGAAGTTAATGTGCTAAGTTTTGTTAAAATAAAAAAACATTTCTATTATTCCTCTAAAACCAATGCAAGATCAACTTGTATTTTGGTCATAGGTTGTAGGTAGTGTAGGATGGTTGCTCTAGAGTAGATAAAGATTTCAAAAGATATTAAGAATGATAGCTAAACATTTATTGAAAGACATGCAACAAATGTTAGCACAAGCTATAAAGATTCAATAAAGAATTTTTAAAACATAGGAAAGTTTATGCATATCAAAATTTTACCCCTAGCAATCATAAGGAAGGCATGTGGGTGTAGCTTAGAATTCCAATGATTTAAGCACTTTAAGGACTACAAAAAAATATCCAAATATTATCTACAAATGTTGTGCATACTTCCCAATAGATATTGCAATCCTTTTATCGTCGTTCATAAAATCAAAGATGCAACTTATGAGTTGGAACGTGATCATGTGAGTAGATTTAAGGAGAAACTTGGAGATGCAGGTTGTCTTGTATCTCCTAGAAAACTTATTGAATTGGAAGATTTTCCACATTCTAAATGAAAGACAAAAATAACTTAGGAATAGATTTATTGCTAAGTATTATATTAAGTGGAAAGATAGGCCATAGGATTCACCTTGGGAGAGGGTTACTCATGTAAAGAAATGCTTCAGGTGAGGATGAGCAATCATGTCTGGAGTGTTATATCTGGAAGGATGGTTAGAAGGTAATGGACCATATATGCTAGTTGGGACAATGGATTAGGCAATAGATTGGAATCGGAGGACCAACATTGGGACACAGTGATCAATACCTGGATAGTAGTTTCTGACACAAGCATGGTTGTGTAGAAGGGAATGAAACGTATATGCTAGTTGGGACTATAGATTGGGGCAGTATATTGGAATTGGGACATACTAATCAATTCTTGGATAGTAGTTTCTAATGCAAGCATCATTGTACAATGGATGGTGCAAGGAGGTCTATTGACCTAGTATCCTTGGTTGGCGAGTTCCAGACTAAGCACTCAATTGTTCTATTTCTAGCTTATGGTTTGATGAAGATGATCTTGGTAGCAAACTCAAGGATAGAGTCATCTCAATATTGACCTTTTGAGACTAATGATTTGATGCAAACTATGATTGTAAGGTACAACAACTCTACTAATAAAGAAGGGTAGTGTGAGACACCAACATCATTAGGTCTACCTACTTGAACAAAATAGTGAAGACAACAAGTCTATTGAGAAGAACAATCTCAACATCATGTAAATACTATATTGTTAATAGTATGCAAGGGTAGAGCGATGAAGACTAAAGGCCATATTAGGGCAAACATAGGGCAAATGGGGAGCATCATAACCATATCACCATGCTTTAGTGACCTAATCGCTCAACTTATTTAAATTTGATTAATTAGTTCATTAGGGCACTTTAATTAAAATTTTAAATCTAAGTTATAAGGTCGTAATTAATCAATTAACCTAAGCTTCTCCCTCTCCCTCTCCTTGTCTGCCTCTTTCGCTGCCTTCCGCCTCTGCCTCGCCATCTCCCTCCCCCTTCTCTACTCCTCTCTCTTCCTTCTCTCGCTCCCCTCACCCCTCACGTAGCCTCCACTCTCTTCCCTACCTCTCTTCCCTCATCTGTGTCGCGAAGTCCCCCTCTCTTCAATCATCTTCCTAGCCATCTCATCGATCAACCCGAGGTAGTATTCCGCTTGATCCTTTACCCTCTCCACCTTCAAAACTTCACAATTGGCAGTATTGATTAGTGGGGGATCTTTCAAACCTCTACGAAAAGCAACTTCAGCAACCTGCACAGACAATAGCTATGTGAACAGCTATTGTCTCGCAAAAGCAACTCCAACATGCTACACAAACAATTCCCATTACCTCTCAATTGCACCAACCCCCCACACTGTTAAGCTCCTCCATCAAGCACCTATGCTCTCCTCTCCATCGTAAACATTGGTGGCACCACTGCCTCATCCATCGCAGCACTATTGCTTCTCTTTGCATTCTCCAAAATCCCCTTCCCCTCTCGCTACATTCAATTCCCTCTCCTTTCCCTTTGCTCAGGGCCCCCCTTCTCTCACGGTCTCCCTCGTAGAGCAACGGAACAGGAGTTGATCGTCATTTTAGGAGTTCAGTGAGGCTAGCAGACAATGAGGCATTTAGCAGTGGAGGAGTGGAGGAAGAAGAGGCCATCATATAGTGAGGCGTTCAACATGCAAGGAGGAGCGGAGGAAGAAGAAGGCGCAGGGAGAGCGAAGAGCGAGGTGGAATCGAGAGAGGAGGAAAGGTAGAGATACAAGCTCAAAGAAAGCAAGGGAAGAGATATATTTTCGCAACGGCAGGGGTGGAAGCATGTAGAAGCAAGGTTTTCATTTGGGAGTTTCCCTTTACGTTAATTGAGTTCAGGACTTGAGCATACCAAACTAATTAATTGGAATTTCCATTTTTTCTTGCAACGGGCAGGGGTGGAAGCATCTAGAAGCAAGGTTTTGATTTGGGGTTTTTCCTTTACATTAATTGAGTTCAGGACTCAACCATGCCAAACTAATTAATTAGAATTTCCATTTTTTCTCGTTGGGGGGCCCTATTTGTATATAGGTGTTTATTCCTCTTTTTAGGCCCTATTTGTATATAGGTGTTTATTCCTCTTTTTAATAGGGTTTTACCTTTTAAGTTTCTATACCTTCATTTTTTTAATAGGGTTTTACCTTGTAAGTTCCTATACCACTCCACTCTCCCCCACACTACTCCTCTCTCCTCTTCTCTTCTCCTCTCCTTAACTTGGTATCAAAGCTCAAGCACTAACGAGTCCTATCCACTCGATGAAGTTGGTAGTTGATTGTGGAAAGTTTTGACCTTGCATGCACTCCATTCTCAAATGTTGAGAATGGTTACTCTTTCGCGCTGAGGATTTGTACTTGTGGGCAAGGGTAAATATAACAAAGCAACGAATCTAGTAGTCAACAATCGCTCAAGTTGTTACCTTCCATGAGGCTTTGTTTGCATTCCTTTGCCTTACAATGGATACTATATATGTGTAGCACTCCCTTCCATTTTGGCTTAACAAGCTCCTCGTTCTACTACTTGGAACTTAAGATGTTGCATTTTGAAAGTTGCAATTCTCTTAGGGTGCTTTTGTAAGATCGAGAGAGAGCTTTAAAGGTTTTACCTAGGAAGTCCTTATTTCCTCCCTAGCTCTGGAATTGGATGCACTTTGATAAGCTTCTTCGCTTGGCCTGAGTACCATGCTTGAGGACTTCTAGTGGAGTATTCCCAAAAAACATTTTTCTCAACAAATCATAAAACTTCAAGTTTTAAAATTTGAAGGCTTTTCATGAAAATTTACCAATTGTTTTATCTAAAATATAACTAAATTGCCTTAAATTTTAGAAAATTTTATAAAATTGAGAATATTTTTTTCGGGTGGAAATGAAAATGAAAATGTTGCCGAGTTTATTGTACATAGTTTGCTGGTGTTGAGTTCATTGTATATAGTTTGCTGGTTTTGTGAACACTGATCTAGTGTTCGTCAAAGGTCAAGATGGTAATGGCCCAATTCTCCCATAATGCAACATTCTCACTCAACCGACTACGCACTCGAAGTGATGAGTCACCGATTAGTATTTATCATTGTTGACCGTTGAGGCATGTTGCTATCCGCATGGGAGCTCAAAAGTAATGGGACTTCTACGCAGGAGTCAGTGCTGCTGCCAGACCTTCGGCAGGCTTAGGGGCCCGCTAGTCAGGTTCAAAAAGTTAACTTAATCTCTAAGGATCCTAGTTTTAGATTTCCGCTTGCTCCAACGGTAGTTGTGTGGCCACAGTTGCTCGTCGCCTCGCGCTCATCAATCAAATCTTGTAGTCTCTCGATACTGTGGTCTTCGACTATCTCCTACAAGCTATACCGGATCGCGATCCTACTTCAGAAAAGCAAGTAGCGCCCAGACAATCGAACAAAAGACTCACAAGCACACAACATGCAAACAAAGAAAGCAGCTAACTACTAACAGTTGACGATAGCAAGAAGATAAAATATCTTTAAACTGTTGACACGCGTTAGAAATCCCAAATTATGTAACATATTTGATGCATTTTTTGACGTAAATACAACCTTTGTATCTTGGTGGACTCGAGACTGAAACCTACTTGGAGCTGAGTGCCGTATTGTTTTTAGAGGCAACTACTATGAGCAATACGCAATCTTATGGAAGAAAGTTGGCTGATATGCATAAGATCTAAGCCGAGTTTAATGAATCGTGGGCATAGATGCATCTTGAATTAAGCCAAGATATTAAGTACTAGATGGACCTACTCTATATTCCCAAATTTAAAGGTGGATGACTAGTAGACTTAGGTCCCTTGGTGTTTAAGATTGACAAATTTATGACCTGCATGGGCATATTGCCATTAATATGGAATACTATGTTTCAAAGTGGGATTTCCAATTGCAATAAGCAAGAAAGATCTAAAGGTTCACAATATGCAAGACCTTAGGGTTTCCAATTCCTCAAGCACAATAAGCAAGACCTAAAGAATCAAGAGATGCAAGATCTTAGACCTTATGATTCTTTTGGCTTTTTCTCGAACTCTTTCATATCAACAAGGTGGGCATGGAATCACAATGTGTCAACGAATCTAAATGTTAAATTAGACATTCAAAACCCCCCAGAATGCTTTCATATGAAAATGAAATATCTTTAACAAGGTGGGCATGGAATCACAATGTGTCAATGAGTCTAAATGTTAAATTAGACATTCAAAACCCCACCTATGAGCTCCCCAATGAGAACAAAGGGACTGTCCTTGACACTTATATATTGGAATTCGGTTGTGAAAGGTGCCATGTTAGCACAAGAAATGAGGACCATGTACATGGACCCAAGTATTGAACCAAGAAAAGTTTCCAAGGAAGCAACACATTTGCTATCACCCAATCAACAAGAGAGTTTCTCCATGGGACTCATCTTTAAGGCAACCTTATCAGCTATATAAGTTCACAATCCCAACATAAGGGAAGTAGCTAACCTCAATATCAACTAGCTCACATCCAACAAACTATTTTAGGAATAGTTGCTTTGTGCCCAAAAAAGCCTCTTGGTCATAAGTAAGCCAAGGGAAACCCACTGTACAAATGGCCAAAGTTGGAGATTAGAGTGATGTGTAGGCAAAAAAGGTCCTTAAGCAAATATTAAAGCTTTCCATAGCTTAGTACAAAATTTTAGCTAGTGTGCCACATTGAATTAATCTTCACATAAAAGCTTTAAATGTTAAAAATTTTAGCTATGTGCCACTTTGAATTAATCTTCACACAAAAGCTTTAATTGCACACTTAGTGTTCTCAAATCTATTTCCACATCCATATAAATGCCCCCCTATTTACTTGGACACCCATCATGCAAGATAAGCATGATGTATCCTTTTAAATAATCACATTAGATTACATATGCCTACACCTAAGCTTGATGACTTGAGATCATAATGCTTCCAAAATGGCAGTCCTTTTAATATGAGATCATTCTTCAAAAAAGATTGTCTTTTTGCCTTAGTAATAAGTTTGATAAAAGTAACAATGTTTCCCTTAAAGCTTAGATATAAAACATACAAGAATACAACATCATATTAAGCATAGATCCAACTCATTTTCCAAAGGGACATTTCTAAGTCTTAAAAGTGAATAAGAGGACAATTATACAAGTCACTTCTATTATCTCCAAACTCATTTTCCAAAGGGACATTTTTCAAGTCTTCCAAATGCACAAGGACAATTATACAAGTCACTTTGGTGCTATCATTATCCATGACACTACCAATGTTATGATAACTAAACAAATTTCAAGAAATGACTACTTAATTCACCGTAGCACAAATGTCAAAATTACAAGCCACAAGTACAAATCTTACCGACCCACCATTGACTACTCCCCTATTTTTTAAGTGGCATGCATGGAAGAGAGAGAGAGAGAGAGAGAGGGAGGAGGGGGGGAGAGAGAAACAAGATACAACTCTAGAGTGACTTACTCCAAAGAGGAGGGGGGAGAGAAACAAAATAAGAGGGAGGAGAGAAACAAAATACAACTCTAGATAGAGTGACTTACTCCAACTAAAGATTGTTGAGAGAGAAACACAAGAAAACGATTTCAATACTAATCTTAATGTAGACACCATAAATAAGTAATACAATCATTTAGCAAACTTCACGTGATAAATGTCTAATGAAAATTTGTATAGATCAAAAAAAAACCTGGAGTAGAATCGATGAGCAACCTCATGGATAAGAGACATCTCTCTACACAATTATACTCTACTCTAATGATATGAAACGAGCTCCTTCCTTAGGAAGTTGCAAATACAAATACGATTATATAAAAACTCACATCTATATATTCATCTATAATATTTACATTACTTATACATATATATTAAGCAGAAATTTATACGTTAAGAAGCAGAAATTTATACGTACGACGGAATGGAGATATGACAGTTCAAGCAGACACTCAGACCCCTACTGAGCTGGAGGAAGCTATGCATATGCAAGATTATGCCCACTTTGATGGTGCTAAATGTGGGATTTCATAAATAGACCACGTTGGGAAAACGCTCTTTCCTTATTCAAATGAATTTTGCACGTCATCCCTCTGAATGCGCGCAGCGAGATCTTTTAAGGACCTATACTCCTACACTTTAACTTGCCAACCTGTTGACTGGTGGGAGTGCCACGAATGGAGAAACCCTGATACTACAGACTCCTTGCAAAAAAAATTCATCGATTCTTAATCACATGCTGCATAAAAATAATGAAGACGAATGGAAGCTCCGCTTATAGGCTCGCCAATAAGAGCGTAACGTGAAGCTTAAAGGAAGCAGGTATAGAGGTAGTAGGTTTCACCACAATATAAACAAGGGGAAGAGACTACTCGAGAAATGAGCCATCGACATAGCAGCAATTCATTGAGAAACAAAAACGGAACTACATGTGCTAGTGGTAAAAAGACTTGGAGAATTCTACGTAAACTGAGAACCCTCGCTGTCATGCTCACAAATCAATACATTCCAGGCATCAACTATGCAGCTCAGCGTGATACAAGGTTCAGTGAGATCCTTGAAAAGAATAAATTAATTAAGTGCTACAATCTTTCAAAAAGAGCTCAGACGAGTGGGTCTACGGGAGGCCACTACTCAAGCCCAGGGAGAGTTAAAGGCCCCAAACAGAAATGTAAGACACAGCAGCCACCACGATTCCAACATAGCCGGCACCCAATGTTGAGCTTCTGCTGGTAGGCATGCCAGCTGTTGCAGTTGTACTGGATGAAGGTCCTTCGGCAGGAGATCCGTCAGGAGAAGCTGTTCCCATGACCAAACGGGAAATAAACTACCAAGAAAAGAAACACAAATGCAAGCTACGAACGAGTACTATGGGAGAGTAGCTGCAGATCCTTACCAACGGGAGCTCCGGTTTCAAAAATCTTCGCTTCGGGGGACGACGGCGAAATACCCAAAAGTTCTGCGCAACGAACATAAAAACAATGAATACGACTTGGGGTGGAAACCCAAAACGAAACAATGAAGACCCCATAACACGAAGAATATCACCTGGACAACGTCTTGGGTGCGTAACAACGTTGCACATAGGAGCGAGGTTCAATGACAAATTGGTATTGATAGGGGGCAAGTCCTTGTTCCCGGAAACACTTGCTGCGATGAGCTCACAGAGGCAAGCGGGGTTGGACTCATGCACAGTCTTCAGATTACTACAGCACCCTGTGGTGGGGATATCGGCTTTGCCCTGAACATAAGGCAGGCAAGGGAGGAGCTGTTGCAAAACCTGGGAGCAAGCAGCGGTGTCGGGAGCTGCGGAGTCGACGATCAAAGGGGAGATAAGGACCACGAGAACCAAGGCAAGGGAGGAAAGCAGAGACGCCATTGTGTTAAGAGAGGTAAAGATCTGAAAAGACAAGAGAAAGGATGATATGAGGAAGGAGAAGATGCAGCTAAGAGAGGCAGTAGAGAAAACTATAACAAAAGAGAAAACGTACCCAAGAGGCGAGCTTTGAAGAGAAGAAGGTGGACGAGAGTGCCTAAGGGAAGGTGGGAAAGTTGGTCAAGGAAGGTTGGGTGAGCATAAAGCATATGCAACGAGATTGATGAAATTAAAGTGGGGAAGGTGGCCTCAGCACTTACACCACTCTCAGTGCCATTATGCCCTCTTTATTACTATGAATTTTTTAAGTCTCTTGCGCCTTACCCAACAGTCCTCTCCTTTATTACATGCCTCTTGCGTGAGCTCCCCTAAATGTGCCCACATGTTCATTCATTCATACCAGCTCGTGTATCAGCTCCTCCACATCTGCCCACATCACCTCACTTGCGAGGGCCGCCCACTTGCCTTCCAGCTTTGGCTGCCCCCCCTCGACCCCTGCCATGTAACGTAGGCGGACCTGGGCAAGATGATGCCCTGCCATCGAACCAAAAAGGGTTCCACACAAAAAAAGAAAAGTGCCCACGTGGCCGCTCCACACACATGCCAACTCCTACCATGTGGATTATGGTGCGCTCTATGGTAGCAAATTTGAAATTTTGACCGAAAACTGACTAACAGTGTAACTAAATAATCTAAAATTCTAACCTATTCGTTTGCGATTGATTGATAATTCAACCAAGTAATGATTGAAACAACAACTACCAACAAGGTTTAGCACCATTGTGGGTCCACATGTTAATGATTGGTTGTCAGATGTAAGGTATAAGGGCGAGAGGCACATATGTAAATATGTTCCATCTCTCCACCTACCTCTCAAGCATATTCCAAAGTCCAATTTGTCCAAACCAACCCCTACTAGCTAAAAGTAGTAGAACGGGAAGGTAACTTGGTCGGTCATCACATACTTCTCTCTAATTGAGTAATAGGCAAGTTGGCAAAAGAGGTTTAAAAGATAGCCATCAATGGACACCGCTATTTGCACAAATTCATAAGTAGTTGTACTTGACTATCCCCCAAACTTTATCATCATTGGCCATAACCTAGCATTGAATTTCTCCTAGCTCTACTATGCACCGCAACTTTAACCACTCCATTATGAAGTACTTCAAGAGAATCATATCACATCAACACCACCACTTATTATGAGTGTGAAGTCTAGCTAGTAGCTCCCTTGAATGGTTGCTTTGAACATGTTTGAAATGAGCTTAGTTTTTTTGCCTAATAATTATGTGCCTATGTCCATCATTCCATTAAATCTTGAAAATGATATTCATAAGATCTTTCATCATTGACGATTGGGAAAATGGCAAATGGTAGGAAAATTTCCATTCTATATATAGGAAGTGAAAAGTCAAATGAAAAAGGCAAATGGGTAGAAAAAATTTCCATTTCATACATATGAAATGAAAACTCAAATGAAAAAGGCAATGGGTAGAAATTTTTCATTTTATTTATACTTAGGGATTATAGTATTATACCTTTAATGGATTTACTTTCTTATAAATTTCATAACTTTAAATCAAACTCAGATGAGCATGATACCAAAGCCAAGATTTTAACCAAAATCTAACTCTGAATAGCGTTCAAATTTCACATTAGTTCACATTAGTACTAGAGAAGACCTTTCTTAAGGTGAGGGCATTAACTCACATTAATCAGACCTAACCTAATCTAACCTACCCTAATGTAGTATAGGCTAGTCTAATCAAACTTAACCCAAGCTAACCTACTATAAACTAACTTGAATAAGATAATCTAACCTAAACTAACCTAGGTTAGGATAGGCGGCTAGGCGCAAGCAAGGAGGGGCGTGGGCTGAGTGTAGGGAGGGAGATCAAGGATGTGCTATGTGTAGCATTTGTTGTCAAATGGCAAGCAAACATCTAGGTAGGGAGGGTTTCAAGGTCTTATAACCTACTTTACAAGTATTGAAGAATGGGAGTGACTGACCTCATACATATCGAAAGTGAGAGCAAGCCCAGTATATAAAAATTGAAAGAGCATGGAATAGCATGCTATATAAGTACCAAGATAGTAAGATCCAAAATGGGACTTGATGCCAACTTGAATGGGCTTGATAAAATGTTTGCCCATGCTAAAGTGCCTCTTTGTCTTTATAAAGAATAAATGAATATATACTCAACAAGTATGCTCCCCTTGTTGAGCTATTGAGCTCAAATGAGTGGATCTCCACTTGAATCTGCCCTAGGGTAAAGTAATTTTTATATCTATCTATGCTCCTAGCTCTTTTTCAAGAAGGAAAAGTCTATGGAAACATTGTCTTTTTCAATTTAATGCACTGATATTAATAGGGGACTTCAATATGGTTGAACATATCTCAGATAGGTGGCCAAACAAAGGTTTGATAATAGGATTCTCCAAGCTTCTAGTTTGGGAGGATGTAAATAAAGCTTTAGAACTCATTGACATCATAGAGGACAAAGCTTTCACGTCATCCAATCAACAAGTAGGGATTGTCAAGAGGTGCTCAATTGGATAGAATTTGTAACATGTCCAAGGCCCTCTCTAAATTAACTCTCTTAATTTATTCAAGACTTTGGGAGTCTTGCTTGACTTTAGATCACAAACCTATGTATGGCTCTTGCAAGCTCGATTAGGAAGGAGGCTCGCCACCTCCACGTTCAATGCTAGTCCTTCACTTTTTTAGCTCCCTATAGTCAAAGAAAGCATAATAGGAATTTGGAAAACTACCTATAGTAGTAATGACCATCCCTAGATAGTTTTGACAATTATTGATACTCAAGGCAAGAGAGCTCAAGTCTTAGGAAGAGATTATATCTCAACACATCAAAGTGTATCTGAGGAAGTGGTAGTTAGGGAAGATTGACAGACAAACTAAGGAATGCCTTAAATCGATTAGAAAGAAAACAATCAAAGAAGAGGTCCCCTTACACAATGTGTCCGATACACAGTTAGCATGGAACACATAAGAAAATATGTAGTTTGTTCACAACAAGGATTTGTTAGCCAAAGAAGATATGTATCACCCAAAATATTCTTGGAGGATAGGGCATATTGTATTAGAGTTCGAACTATAGATCTCCATGTGAGAGCATGCAATTCGACTCCCCTCTTTCCTTTTAGAAACTCTTAGATGCAATTTGACTCCCCTCTTTCCTTTTAGAAACTCTAAAGGATGATAAGAATTGCGGGGAAGATGGCTTTGGTTGCGAGCTCTACAAGACCTATAAGGATACGATAGGCCCAAACTATATGCTCATGTGGAACATTTCCCATGTCTCAAGTTGTCCCCCACTACAACTTAACATAGGTATCATTCAAGTTGAAGATCCACAACAGCTTCAAAATGGAAGACCTTCCTCCATGGTCAATTGTAACTACAAGATTTTTGCAAAGGCTCTTGCTCTAAGGTTTCAAAAGAAGATGAAGATATGGATAACAAAGGAACAAAAGGGTTTCATTCATGGAAGAAATATTATTGATGCCATCATTGTAGTCTGGGAAGGGTGTTAATATGCCAAAGAGACTTCTTCCTAAAAGTAGATTTGATAAGCCTCATGATACACATGATTGGGACTTAATCATCCTTTATCACTCAAAGAGATGGTCTTTGGAAATGTGCTTACTATATTTATCTTCCCCTTTTGAATACTAATGCTACATTTGTCTTCCCCTTTCGAATGCAAACATGAAAATTTGCCTAAATGGATAGCTGACTGACCCCTTCTTCCTCAGGAGATCAATCAAGTAGGGCTATCCTAATGCCCCTCTACTTTTGGCAAGTGTTGTTGATGCCTTAGGCTAGCTATTCCACCATGCGATGGTGATTAGTAACCTTCATGGACTAGAACTCCTAGGTGGAAATTAGATGGTTAATCAATAGTATGTAGACGATACAAACTTAACACCAAGGAGCACTAATGAAGATATTGGATGCATTTTGGATACAAATGAGATCTATAGTTAGTCACTCCAAAACAGTTTATGCCTTAGTTTTGGATCAAGGTGTTCCCTTGCCAATGCTTGGGATATAGAAATCTACGTAAAGTCTAATTTTTAGGTTCCTAGGGAATCCTGTGGGATTGAACATCAAGCTCTCAGGAAGGTAGAATTGAGTTCTAGGTGCTATTTAAGAAAAGGTCATCAATTAAATCGTGTAGTAGGTAGGAGGATAATATGAACCACTGCCTATACTTATTCCTTGGTCTCATCATTTACTACTTGTCCTATCAAGTTACTTTTGAAAAAATTATCTTATTACTTATTACTTGGTCTCATCATTTACTACTTGTCCTATTTACTTTTGAAAAAATGTATCAAGATGTTAATCTTCCTATGTTGAAACTTCTTATGGGGAGGTAATGAGAAGAAATAGGAAAGCTCATTGGAAAAGTGGGAGTTTTGTATCCTCCTTTAAGGACAAAGGCATGCATGGTCCAAATCCAGCTACCTATAATCTTGTTACATGAATGATCTCAAAGAGCCAAAGCCTCTACTTCCATATTATTGCTAAGAAACTTGAAAAAAAGTCAAGCTCAAAAGTGGGGAGACATTCCAAGGCTAATTTCTCTCTTCACCTCTGCTGTGAGCCCTCTTCCATGAATGTGTTGGAGGCTAAAAAAATCCATAGCACACATGACAGGGAAGGTTCAATTCTTGTGTGTTGAACCAGTCTAGTTCTTTGATCTCCAAAGAGAGCATTTAGTCACAATAATGAAAATATCCACATTGCTTTCACACTCTAAACAGTAACAGGAGACCTTTGGTGATCTATAGACTCCCAAGGGAGCATCTAGTCCCAATAATGAAAATCTCCACATTCCTTTCAATCTAAACAAAACACGGGATCTGTTATAAGAATTGGAATTATCCCATGAATCTAATCCTTCAGTATTAAATTTTAGTTAATTGAGATCCAGCATTTTTGTAGCGTAGGTGATGCATTTGTACTCATTATTCATAGTAGTGATGCATGTGTGCTCCTACATGGCTGGATATATGGCCACAATTGTATGAGTGTGTGGCATTTTGTGCACCCCTTATGCAATGATGGTATGTGTAGCATATGTGCACCATCCGTGCAATTTTATGTATGTGTGGCATGTGTGCACCATCTGATGGAATGTGTCACATGTGTGCACCATCCATCTATGATTTATTGATTTTTTGTCCTTGAAATATTGAAAGGATGATTAATTGTGTTGATTAATTCCAAGGTTATTCTATGATTGAAATATTTCATTATTATTGATTTTGTGAATTCAAGGGAAGGATAATTGATCAGGCAATGGCATTTGGTGAGCATGATTTGCCATATTTTTGGTGCATAGGTGCAAGTGATGCACGAATGCACTAAAATAAGCCTAATTCTCTGATATTACAAATGCTCATGTACATATTTTAATTTTTGAAGCGTATTAGCTAAAGTGGGAAAAGACAATTTTATTTTTAGAAAAACAAGCTATTTTGAAAGTGGCTTGTGGGGCTTTACCCTAATTTTGACGTAGAAGAAGCTTGTATGATTTTTGCTCTAAAGCTATTCAATCAATTATAATTCAAATACATAGGAGGTGGAAGGAGAGCACCACTCCTATGGGGGGAGATTGCATCTAGCAAGCTTGTTCTGTCTCTTCTATTTTGCGAGTTTTGAAAGTTTGTGCATACCTTCATATAGTGTTTGATGTGTTTTCAAGGATTTGCAAGTTTCGCAAGTGTTTCTCATCTTGCACTTGTATCACAACAAAGGATTAGTTGGTCGATAGCAGGGGCAAGCTCATGGTCTTGCAAGCAAAAAAGTGTTTCATTGTGCATGAATAATAGACAACAGGGAGGTCGATGCAGAAAGGATTGAGAAGCAGTTCATATTTCAAAGCAAAAGGAAAGCACAGGGAACTGCTTGGACGTTGAAGCAAGGCAACCAAAGGTGCACCAAAAAAAAAAACTAAACTGCGCAAAAAATGCAACGAGTGGGAAGCTAGCAGGCGCAACTTTGACTTAACTCATCCTAAGTGAGATGATACAGGTCAGCACAGGAAGGGCCACGAAGTAGTTTAGACTTTGAAGCAAAAGTAAAGCAAAGAGAACTGCTCGGACTTCAAAGCAAGGAAACCAAGGGTGCACGTTTAAAAAAAATGCAAAAAGGTACAACAAAAAAGGCAACACCACACGAAGCTAGCAAATGTATTTTTTTTAAAACAAAAAGGTGACACCACGGGAAGCTAGCAAGTGCAACTTCAACCTAGCTCCTCCTAAGCAAGACATGAGGAGGTCAGTGCAAAAAGGACTGAGAAGCATTTTGGGTTTCAAAGCAAAAGGAAAGCAACTAGAATTGCTCGAACATTGAAGTAAGAAAAAGGTGACATCATAGGAAGCTAGAAGGCGCGACTTTGATCTAGCTCCTCCTAAGTGAGGCAAGATGAAGTTCATCACAGAAAAGGATTCAAAAGCAATTTGTCTTTCAAAGCAAAAGAAAAGTAGAGAGAAATACTTGGACTTTGAAGCAAGGAAACCAAAGGTGCACCAAAAAAAAGTGCAAAAAGGTGACACCACATTGGGAAGGTGATAGGTGTGACTTCAACCTAGCTCCTCCTAAGCAAACGACTAAGGAAATGACCAAGGCATAGTCCTTGGCATACCTGGCACTGAAGGCACTATTGGGTGTGCTTGAGGGAGACTTGTGAGGTTGTTCTCAAAACTTCTCGAGAGGTTACCCACCTTGGGACTGTTCTACCCCAAGCTAGCCCAAGCTCGCTTAACAATTGTGACTACCCACTAGGCCAAGTCACTTTGTTGCTCTATTCTCTGAAGTTTATGGAGATAAAGATATCTTTTAAGGGAAAAAGTGCAAGCAAGGTAGCAACACAATGGATTTTGGAAGTGGGAATTCTAAGGCCATAAGCAAGTGTTCGCAAGAGCAAGAGACAAACTACAAGTGCTATTGGACACGAGCTTTACTTTGTACTTTGCAACACATATGCACTCATTGGAATTGTGTGTCTAAGAGGCACAAAGATACTATACTCAACAAAATAGCTGCTTTCAAAGCTTGGAAACTGAATCATGATAAGTCTTGTGTGTGTGTGTGTGTTTCCTTTCATGGTGATTTCTTGCTTACACCATGCACATATTTAACTATGGTGGGAAAGAGCATTCTATCAGAAATAGGTCATACTAAAGCTCTACATCATCACGGGGATGTGGGAAATGACCACTATCAACCAACAAG